>NC_042997.1:175223711-175308711 GCF_006345805.1 Octopus sinensis
AGTGATTGCTTTCTTGTACCCCGAAAGTACAAGAGAAGATATTCACTCACACTAAGTTCGTTACACTTGTTTATAACTTAATCATGCATTACCTTGTAGCTTTGAGATTTCAATGATGTGACTCTTTATTTTTAAACTGACATTGTAGGACGAGTGTGAGAGATCTGATCTGGTCAATTTGAACATAAAACAAGTTTAATATTCGGGTCGGAAATGGTCGGTTTAAATGTTAAACGTTTAAGGACCGAAATCCATTGCTAAAAAGAGCAGCCGTTACATTTTGACACTACTCGATGAATGTATGCATGCCGCGTTCCCCTTGCTTCAAGGAAAGCAACTTCTCTAAATATCATTCAATACCTCTCCCCATTATTCATCTTCTTCAGTGCTGTAAGCTCTATTCATAGACAGCGAGACACGACTGGAGAATTTTTAAGCAGATGGAATGCCTTAAAAGATTCCTTACATACATGATAAATGATATTCAAGGTGAATCATTTATAAAAATAAAATAAAGTAAGACGAGAAAACAATGGGACGAACATCCCACTTGCTTTAATAACTATCAAAGGTTTGCCTCCTAGAGTTCTAAGCGTAATGTTTAACATTGCACGTTATTCTACTTTGAAATTCCAGATGACTTTATCCTCAACACTCCAACGCTGACAAAATCATTTCCCGGGTTGAGTTTCCTTGGAAATTCAGTAAACCAGTAAACCTTTAAAAAATGCCCCTCCACCACTCCACCAAATATTAATTTCTTGAAAAGGTGCCAATAATTCAAATACTCTTTAACCACCATTTTCAAACACTCTCAACCAGATTCGGTTTACAACAGGGAAGCGTATACAATCTCAATATGCCATTATCTCGAGTCCCTGAAACCGAGTCTCAAGCTACGACTCACTCTCATGAGCGTATACTATTAGCCATACATTAACCCCTTGCTTGTCCAAAGAATTTTCATAAGTTTGTCCTAAATGTCGATGCTTATTTTTCAGATTTTTAGTTAGCCCTTGTTTCATACGTTCCAAGTCATGTAAAGCTTCCCTTTTATGTACCTCAAGTTACTCAAGTGTTTGAAAGAAATCGTGAATGTAGGTGTAGGAGTGGCTGTGAGGAAAGTAGTTTACTTACCAACCACATGGTTCCGGGTTCAGTCCCACTGCGTGGCACCTTGGGCAAAAGTCTTCTACTATAGCCTCGGGTCTACCAAAGCCTTGTGAGTGGATTTGGTAAATGGAAACTGAAAGAAGACCATCGTATATATGTATATGTTTGTGTGTCTGTGATTGTCTCCCCAACATTGCTTGACAACCGATGCTGGTGTGTTTACGTCCCCGTAACTTAGCAGTTTGGCAAAAGAGACCGATAGAATAAGTACAAGGCTAACAAAAAATAAGTCCTGGGGTCGATTTGCTCGACTAAAGGTGATGCTCCAGCATGGCCACAGTCAAATGACTGAAACAAGTAAAAGAGTAATGTATATCACGTATGATACATTGGCGCCAGGCAAATATCTCCTGTGTATCACATGAAATACATAGAAGAGGCAAAGGGTTATTGATAATAACTAAATTATGGAAGCAGATGATGATGTATCAATCCTTTGTTCTGACAATGGCAACAAACAACTGTGAAAGACAAAAAGAAATGTCAATCTTTTTGAATGGTTTGCTTGCTTTTATTATACAAATTGCTTTTACTTTTTATTTGTGAATTACTATTTTTCGCTTTTATATTCCTTTTCCTTTTTTAACATTTCTCCTGAATACGCTCTGTCTGTTGAGCAGTGAATGCAGTATTGAATATACATTAATTGTTTTGTACTGTTATGTTAATTGCTAACAACAGAAGCGAGATCTCAAGAGTTCTGTGCATATACGTGTTCCACATTATATAGAAAGGGGAAGAAACAATTTCATTAATCGGCTCTTTTTGAAGTGTTATATATATATGTATCAACAGTTGAAAAATTTCTGAAGTGTGAAATTGATCTATGATTGAAATTTAAAATTACAGAAATATATAAATATTTTGAATTCTGTATTTCAGAATCTAGATATTTATAACCATCACTTTGACCAAAATACGTAACACCTATAAAATAAAATCTTTTGTTGTACTTATTGGAACTGAATTGGCGGCGGCAACAACAACAACAACAACAGCAGCAGCAGCAGCAGCAGCAACAACAACAACAACACCTACCTTTGTGTAATGTATGACGAAATGCAAATGGATAGGATGTATGTAGTGGATTTTGCATGCATGAAGTGGATTCGATCCGCCATAGCCAAATTTAAATTAACACTGCAACAGAACTTTTCCCACGATGGAACAATGGTTTTTCTCTGACAGCAGTTTTACATTTTCCAGATGCCTTCAGCTAGGCTGAAGTAATGTCTTCACCACTTGACCCTTTCTAGCCTCTTCTACTTCACCAAAAGCTAGAATAGAGATAACAAGACCACCAACTAAATCTATTGTTCTCAATGATGTATCTATCCTTCTGGATCTTTATATAAGCAAGCACACCCCAAGCAAAAATCAGTAAGTCACCTTGGTGACAACTCATGAGTTGAGAGAGAGCTAACATCAGTTAGTGAACCGACCACTAGAATCATGGAAGCAGGCAGACAAAACGGCCAGACGGAAAAAGAAAGACAACGTCCCACACTCTCTCACTCTCACTAGCTCTAATTCTGTTCTCTTACAACATCATTCTATCTCTCTCTCTGTAATTACTACTACTAAACAATGAAAAGGACACAAACACAAACTTTACTTCGCATGCTTTTGGATTTATCATAACCTGCTCGTCGAAGCAAGGTATTTGTAATGTAACGGTAAATAAATACTTTCTTAACACATAAATGGCGTTTTCTCTTATAAGGAACACAAAGGTAATTTCTCTTATAAGGAACACTCCGATTTTGAATAAGGACCAACGGTGTGTGCGTGTGTGTGTGTGTTGTGTGTGTGTGTGTGTGTGGATAAAACCCAATAATGACGAATATAATCATTGTTTGTCAATGAACTGCTAACTAAAGGCAATTATTTTAGCCCAGTTGATGATCTGCAACTTTTACCGCAGCCATCATATAAATGACTCTTCTCTGTTAAATGCAAAACACATTTAGTCTCTTGTGGAAAATAGACTTCTACGATAAACCACAAAGGCTTCGACAGCTTCAAGTCCGAACCAGCTGATTTCGTTTATCATTGATCCCTGATTATTTTTGAATGAAAGACTCACATCGGATCTTTTCGGTTTGAATGGCAGTTTTTTAAAATAATTTCCACGTAACTAAACACTTTTAAACTTCGTATACTGGTAGAATGTGTTTATAAAACATCTTTTTCTCTTGGCTTTATTGGGAAAATTCTATGGTTTGTAAGATATTTGTTGTTGTTTTTTCTTCAATTTCTGCAATTTCAACCAATCAATGACGTCTATTGAGGTGAAAACATTCTGTGCCGTATGAATATGTCCCTCGTTTAAGAAACAGATTGGGTTTATTTACATTTATGAAGAAAAAAAGATACCCTTCCCCCACCCCTAACCCTAACCCTAACCCTAAAACAGATTGAAATGCAATAGATCGATACTAGGGTCATAATTATGGGTGGAAATTTCATATGACACCGCTAGAAAAAAATGCCGTTCAAACCGAAAAGATCCCTCACATCAAATTGCCGAACTCTCCTTGGTTTTTTTTCCAAGTGGTGTTTCTTTACAGTGAGACTAAATATGCGTTTATTTAACATATTGTATTGCTTTCCGTATCCCTGTTTTTAAAACGATTCTGTATTGGTCCTAGAGTTCGTCTGCCGCTACGTTCTGAGTTCAAATTACGCCGAGGTCGACTTTGCCTTTCATCCTTTCGGGGTCGATTAAATAAGTACCAGTTACGCACTGGGTCGATATAATCGACTTAATCCGTTTGTCTGTCCTTGTTTGTCCTCTCTGTGTTTAGCCACTTGTGGATAATAAAAAAATAGGTATTTCGTCTGTCTTTACGTTCTGAGTTCAGATTCCGCCGAGGTCGACTTAGCCTTTCATCCTTTCAGAGTCGATTAAATAAGTACCAGGTACGCACTGGATCGATGTAATCGACTTAATCCTTTTGTCTGTCCTTGTTTGTTCCCTCTATATTTAGCCCCTGTCTTTACGTGCTAAGTTCAAATTCCGCCGAGGTCGACTTTGCTTTTCATCCTTTCGGGGTCGATAAATTAAGTACCAGTTACGCACTGGATCGATGTAATCGACTTAATCCTTTTGTCTGTCCTTGTTTGTTCCCCCTATATTTAGCCCCTGTCTTTACGTTCTAAGTTCAAATTCCGCCGAGGTCGACTTTGCTTTTCATCCTTTCGGGATCGATAAATTAAGTACCAGTTGCGTACTGATGTCGATCTAATCGACTAGACTCCTCCCAAAAATGTCGGGCCTTGTGCCTAGAGTAGAAAAGAATATATTAGTGTCGTACCAGTAAAAAATGATGAAGTTTATTGTTGTTCATTTCAGTTATTCTTAAACTTTCTGCTTCATTCTGTCCGAAACACCAAATACTCTTCTCTTTCTAACATCCAAACTAAACTCTACCTAGCCGTAGCTATCTCAACACCTTTTGGTTTGTTCAGTCACAACCTTACCACGACTACCCACTACAATCGACGTATTATACAACTTCCACTCTCTCTGATTTTATTATACTTCAAATCAACTGATTGTTAAGAGCTCCGCCAATTCTATGCTAGTTATCTTTGGTAGCACATATGCTTCACCCATCAGAAACAGCTCGGCAGATGACTGAAGTCATCAACCGAGCAATTAAAATAATACATATATCAGCGACAGAGGCAGTGTTAACACCGAGTAGGGATGATCTGTTAGAACAAACTATACTGCGGTAGACACCATGAGATAAAATATCATATTGGCTTTTGGTGCAAAATGAACGCTTGTTTATAGCGCTAGCCGGGAGAGAAATCCCCTCCATCTACAGCGTCGAGACAACCAGATCACGTGATTTAGACCTTCTATAGAAGAATGGTGTCAGAACAGGCATTGGTGTCGCGATTAGCCTGTGATCTTGTTAAATATATATATATATATATATATATATATATATATATATATATATATATATATATATATATATTAGCAACAGAGTCAGTATTGATAACGTGGGGTAATATTTATGCCCGCTTAAACGTGGATGTTCTCACGCACACAACAAAAATTCACTGTCCCCAGTCCCTCATAGCTGAGCTGCAACCTTTCCAACTGGGTTTTGGGTATTTATACACACACACACACACACACACACACACAGCATCGTCAGCAATTCCTTAGAGTTGAGGATGATTCTCTACCAGATTTAATTCCCGTGGAACTGTGAGTGAATATGTACATCAAAGTAGGATTCATAAGTTCGATCTCAGTTCGAGAGTAGTTGCTGTCTATACACATTCATGCGCTTTATAGAAGAATAAAGACAACACTGACTTTTATCAAACAACTTTAGCTATTTGCATCAAATCATGATTTCATAAACTCGGATGACCAGAGGTTTAGTTATAAAGTATTTAAAATCCGAACTTTAATTACACTAGAATAGCAATTTACAAAAGGAAATAAGCGATAACACGACAAATGAGTCAAGAAAAGAAATCATACAAAAACTAAGCATAAATGGAATTTTCCTATAAAAAAATTTAAGGTATTAATGGCTGAGACACAAGAACAGCCAAGCACAAAATATCTATGATGACATAGCGGCCTGACTCCCATAAACCTCTCAAATGTCACACGTTGAAAAATGAATGCAAAAATGCTATGCTAGTATATTTTACATGGTGATGGATCATTAAAGTCATGTAATAATAGATGACTACTCAGATATTTGAAGTACTCTACTATTTTCACTATTTGTTCATATACCCGAATCGCTAAACTGAGTTTTTGTTTGTTAGAAGTAAGGGTTATAAATAATTGATTGGAACCTTTCCAATCAATTGTTTTCCCAGCAATCAATTAATTTTAATTGGGATACAGGCCAATCAATTATGGCAATTAATTGCAATTAATTGTCAATTATTTAGCCGAACGTAAAAACACCATATATTTTGGAGTGTTAACTTCGATTTAGATAAGAGCCAAAATGATAGGAAAATAAAAGACACGTCTTATAGTTTCAAAAACCTTTATTATCAGAAAACGTTCAAAGTTCAGTTTTATTGATTTAGAATAGGGAACAAACAACATGTATACTCTACATTGTACAGTAGTTGGAAAACAAATAAGTCAAAGGTCTTTAACTGAAAGAGTTTCTCAAACGAGTAGCACAATTAAAATGTTCTAATATAGCAAAAGGTCATGAACGATTACAGATTTATGAAACTAGGTCTTCATCCCAGAAAGCGCGATTGACTTTTAGAAATAATTACATATTTAAATTCATTGGTGTTAAGTATTGCCGAAAATCATTAAAAGCGTAACTTGCTGAGCTGAATAAACGTTCCAAGATGTTGGACGTAGGTAACAAAAATTCTACAATTCAGATATTGTTGAAGTGAAATTTTTATCTTTTTTGTGTTTTTTCAAACAAACTGAAGCAAAATCATCATCTTCTACAGATAAATCAGACCGTTGTGACGTCATCATTCATCATTGTTCGACCGTGGTCGAGACAATGGAATTTACCATGCTACGCCAGACTTCACAATCCATCATGGCATTACGGAGGTCCTGTTGCTGGATGCCTGTATCCCTGGAGATTACATCAGGGTAGGAGAGTGTGCGCCCTCTGGTATTACGAGTAGATGGCTTCCAGAGAAGAGTAGAAATTACTTCTTTTTCAGCTCTACAACAATGTCCAGCAAACTGGACTCTCCTACCTTTCACAAGAGATGACACAGGTGGTAGTTTCCCATATATTTGCATTTTGGTTGGATGGCGCTTCCACGAGAGATTTTGAGCTCTCATAAGGAGGCGAGTGTAGGTTCCATCCAGCCGCCTCTCAAGCTTCTTGCCTGTCACCACTTTCAGCTGACGTAGAGCAGACACTTCATCTGCAGCTAGCTCTACTTCTGCCTGTTGTAAAATTTTCACAACTCCACATTCAAAATTTGGGCTGTGCACAATGGCTGCCGATCGAAGCAAAGATTTCTTAAACTCCTCGTAAGGATACAATGTGAAACTTTCGTCAAAAAGAATTCTAGCATCTCCCAGATCTATTTCTGTTCTTTGCAAGGTGGCTGTTACTGAGCGTAACTTTCCTAAATTGTCTTTTAGAGTCTGCAGATCATTATGATCGCTTGGAGTCAACAGATAATCAAATCACCAGCTTTAGTTCGCCTTGAAAAGAGTCTAAAAACGGCTTGAGTTAGATGTACCTCTCAATCATGTCATAAGTACTGGACCAACGAGTTTTATTTGTATAGGTTGCAAAGGCGGTTTTTGCCGAAGTTTTCCCGCAAGTTTTGATGATTTTAGCTTCCCCATCAACATATTAATTTTATCAAGCAGAAACAGTTGGATTAAATTTATGAGACTTGTGAGTGAATTTAGTAGATGGAAAAAAAGCCCGTCGTATATTCATGTATATATATATATATATATATATATATTGTGTGTGTGTGTGTGTGTGTGTGTGTGTGTATATATACATCAATGTGTGTTTTGATATTCGTGTTTATTTCCCCCCCCCACTATCACTTGGCAACCAGTGTTGGTTTGTTTACGACCTGTAATTTAGCGTTTCGGCAAAAGAGAAAGATAGAATGAGTACCAGGCTTAAAAAATTAAAGTACTGGGGTCGATTTGTCCGATTAAACCATTCCAGGCTGTGCCCCAGGATGGCCATAGTCCAAAGACTGAAGCAAGTAAGAGGCAAAACATCATCATTTGCGTACTGAAGATCTATCGCCAATGGAGTCGTGTTTTTGCCCTAGCAAAATGCCTACCTGAATGGAATTGCTTGCGGTCTGCGATATGAAAACTGGACGGCAGATAGACATTTACCCATAGTGAGCCTGAGCATAGTTTAGGTCAGCGTTTCTCAACCGTTTTAACCTACGGACCCCTTTGATTCCTCTTTTACTCAGATGGACCCTCCTAGCTTTTCGATGTTAAAAAAATAATTCCATTATAATTTTATAATTAAATATTATTAGAAATTGTGTAAAAATGATAAAATACTTTGATGTATTGTAGAAGTACTAGGTGTAGTCAAGAAGTATCCGACCTTTGGCCAAAAAAAAAAAAACCCCAAAAGCAAAACAAGTAATATTAAAAAAACACACCATTTTGATTTAGTCTCCTTCAAAGTATCTGCCTTAGGAGTCTACATATTTCTGTCAGCGTTCCTGCCACTGCTGGAAGCATTTCAGGAAATCACTTTTTGGAATGCTGTAGAGTTGTTCCGTCGAATTTTGCTTAATGTCCTCTGTTGACTCGAATCTTTTCCCTTTGAGTGTTTTTTTTTTTGAGCTTTAGGAATAGCTAAAAGTCACACGGAGCCATGTTTGGGGAGTAGGAAGTCTGACGAACAAGTGGTGTGTTTTGCTTGACAAAAAATGCTTAGGTGACGTGGGCGGAATGAGTTCTTTGCTGCCCACAAGTCGGGGCGTTTTCGCTGCACAGTTTCACGAAAGTAGTATTCTTTGTTGTCTGGTCACAATGTGGCTCACTGTCCACTTAGGTGCGGCCGTCTTTATTTGTGTTTTTCCCATAGTATCATATCCAAAGGCCTTCCGAATCTTCTCGATAGTCTGGGCTTGCGAATCACTAAGATTTTGACAGAATTTGATACACTATTTTTGCTCAATGCGCTTGGTCATCTCAACTTAAAAAGAAAAATCGACGGCACACTCTTCACGTCTGTACTCAACGCGTCACTGCAGACGAATGGCAGACACGAAAATTTTTGCGTATATTCAGAAGAACGCGGCCACCTAATACCCATGCGGATTTTGCTTACGCATTATAATTTTAAATAATTATAATTATAAATCAAGGTCTGATACTGTTTGACTACACCTCGTATAACCAATTTTTTCAAGATAAATATTTCAACAGTAAGATCTTATATGGATCCCCAAGGTCTATGCGACCCACCAAGAGCCATACTGACTCCCAAGGACCATGTGGAGTCCCGTTGAGAACCACTGGTTTAGATACAGAAAGAAAATAGCTTAGTAGTTATCACATACCCAGCATTTAGTGAGTTCTCACTTCAAACTTGCCTTTTGTGATATACGCTTCGACTTTCATGATGTCATGCAGATGACACATGGTTGCGATTATTCTTATAAGGAACAAAGTTGAATTAGTCATTTTCTCGGAGGTTCATGATTTACAGAATCACATGACTCGTTGAGGTTACAGAAATCTATCTATCTATTTATCGATCGATCGATAGATAGATACATACATACAGACAGACACATGCACGCACACGCGCACACACACGCGCAAGCGCGTATATTACTAAATTAAGAGAAGTGACTATGACCTTTGTAGGTACTCCGAGATCTATGAGCTTGAAGCAGTCAATTTTCCGTTTAAATCATAACAAGTCAGCACTTCCATGAAAGACATAGGCAGAGAACAGATCCCAGAGCACCGATGTTCTTTGGCAGGAGGGCGGGGAATAAAAGTAAGTGCGGGTTGCGTGAGGTGGAGTGCAACATAGGAAACCGGAGATGGATAGATCAGTGGGCCGAGGTTACTGAAAGGAGAACGGACGAGATCAGCCGGTTCCAAGTAGGGATATACGAGAGAGAGAGAGACAGACAGACAGACAGAGACAGAGAGAGACAGAGACAGAAATAGACAGAGAGGGTGGGTGGGGGCAACACACCTGTGCACCGGGGGTTACATGTCAGTGATTTTATCTCAATCAGTCGAGAGATTCCCTTTTGGATACAGTCTGTTTAAGATATCTGTGTGTGTTGTAGCACTGTCCCAGATGTGGGACCAGTGATTCTCTTAGGGTCGAACTTGAGTCTTGTGGAGGATCAGCAGTTGTTGGGGGCTGAAATATTTTCTGAAACTAAAAAGAAGGGCCAGTCTGTGGAACATGTCCCCGCTCTACCCTCTGCACACACACACACACACACACACTCTCTCTCTCTCTCCATCTATCTACCTTTTCATCTGTGTGTGTGTATATATATATATATACATATATCTGTATATCTAAATGTGTGTGTATACACATTTATGTAAGTATATATATATATATGCATATACATATAAGTATATTTATATATATATATATATATATATATATATATATATATATATATAATATATATATATACATACATATATCTGTATATCTATGTGTGTGTGTATACACATTTATGTAAGTATATATATATGCATATACATATAAGTATATTTATATATATATATATATATATATATATATATATATATATATATATATAATATATATATATATATATGTATATATATGCATATATATATATATGTGTGTGTGCATGTATGTATATATACTTGTGTGTGTGTATATAGACAGACAGACAGACAGACAGATAGATAGATAGATAGATAGATAGATAGATAGATAGATAGATAGATAGATAGATATACGTATAGATACATATACACACACTTCGTTCCCTCTCTCTCTCTCTCTCTATCTATCTATCTGTATGTGTGTGTGTGTGTATGTGTGTGTGTGTGTGGAGTTTGATCATGCACGAACAGATAGTGCAAATTTTAAAATTTAATTTTTAATTTCATTTTAGATTTAATCAATTTTTTAATTTGTCATTTGAAGAATATTTAAATTGTTATTTTCGATAAAAATGTTATTGCGAAAAAAAAAATTGTTTAAAATATTAATAATCATAAATCTTTTCTTTTTTGTTTTCATTCCAATAATTAAACAAAACATTCAATGTAAGATACTTGTTAAATGTAATGACAGAATTGGAAAGTGAAACAAAAATAATAATAATCATAAAATAAAGAAACAACTATGGAAACGGAAAGACATTTCACTCGACTAATGCGGAAATGTGTTCAAAAGTGAAGTGTTTAATTTGTCACCGTAAAGTGTCATTCCGCCACCGTCACCATCACTGAAATATCAATAGCAGCACAGGAGTGTCGTCTAATTGATGTTTCAATTTTCTACAAATCGCGAAGGTTTTGGCTTTGTGACACTCTGTGGTACCAACTAAATATTATGGCTAAATCATCGAGATACAGCGACCAATCAGCTAGTGCTTTATAAATAGCTTCTTGATGTGCTAAGCAAAAATAAAAATAATAAAACCTTTTAGTATGGTGTTCGGAGGGCGTTTGGTATATAGGATGTCAACAAACTTTTAATTTTCGGTCGCTGGATAATCAGACCTGGATTTTTCTAACTATATCACCTTATTGGTAAGTTTAACTATTTTCTCTCAGTTCTTCCCTCCATTGGTAATATTACCCAAAGATTCTACTAAGATGTTGATGAATTCTAAATGTTTTAAGACATATCGATCGCAAATGATGGTTGCTATTGATAACAACATTTGTTTTCTTACCATTTGATTTTCATGTTATAAAGTATTATTTATAAATCAATGCGTGGCTTTTGCGTAATTTCTAGTCTCCTAATTGCTGCTTTCGACGGAATATTATGCGATTTCTCTGCCACATTCTTCAATAACAAATTCCATTTTAGCTCGGTTCTTGTAGCTAGCCTGATACAAGTACTTCCCCATACCCTGTCTGAAAATAGTCGATTTTTCGGCAGACAACTGGATCTTGTATTAACGACTTGGAAACATGTTATAATAAACCTGATTGTATACGCGCACATATTAGAATTATAAAAGATAAATATCATTTAAAACTTGTATTTACATTTTCCGTATTACAGCTGGTGCTTTCCATACTGTGTCATGAAGCACCGCGTCGCTTTGAAATGCTAGTATTTTCCGTATATTATGTACATATATATTTCGACATCAGATCAACTTTTTTTTCTTTTTTTTTTTTTTGCGAAGCCCCTTTGATATATTTATAACCAATTAAATGGATGTCGTTTATCCAGCTTTATTTTTATTTACAAATAGAATTGATATATATTTCTGTCTGCAATATAAAGAATATTTCAACAATTTTACCATGTACTTTCACCGACAACTTATCGCTTTTTAATTAAGTTTATTTCACACACCTTTATTTCCATTTCTCTTTCATTCTTTCTCCTCCCACACACAATTTAATGGATTATATTAATAATTATCTAATATTATTTATTTGTTTATCTATAAAAAAACATTTTCGAATCTGGATGTCTGAAGGTACTTATATTTATTTCTATTTTCTACACAATGCAATCTGTAAGGCTGACTACACATCTGTCTGTTAGGCAGGCTTCTACAAGCATGCCAGCTCACCTCCTTGTCTCTACTCTGGCATCTTTTAATTCATCTGTACAACTGTCTCCTGTCTGACTGTCATTCCTACTGTTTCGTGTCAGAAAAACAACCACTCGCATCTTCTCTTCAAATTACATTCCTTAGATACATCTATTCTTACACATCTCAGCATTTTTTCCCCACCAACCTCTGTTTTTATGCTTTACTCCATTCTTGTAATACCGTGTGTGTATGTGCGCCTTGCCTTGTTTATTGGCATGTAAGCTTTAGATTATCAACAAACGGATTTTATTTACGTTTTCTAAACAAATCACAATTTTATTTGTTTATTTATTTATCAATCCAAACAGTGCTAATCCACTTTTGTTAAATATATTTATTACAATTATTATTAGTAAGCTACAAAACCACATAGGTGCGAGGGCTGTAGTCGATTTAAGGCGGAGGTAAAGAATACGCACACCACCCGTTTTCTGCCGCTTGGGTTAGGGTTACGCCGAAAACGTGTGGTGTGCGTATTCTTTACCTCGATTTAATCGATCTAAATTCTCGACTTGTACTTCTTTCATCGGTCCCGGAAAGATAAAAGGCAAAGCCAACTCCATTGTAATTTGAACTCGGAGATAAAGGAAGTATTTAGATACTGTGGTATGTTAACCGAAACTGTTTGAATAAATTGTGCCGCACAAATGTAGGTGTCTTAGAAATGGATTTCTAAGACACCTACATGGAGCACTGTAAAAACAGCTCTATTTTCTTGCGGTTTCCTCCCACTTTTGACTGTTTACCTTCGTCCAAATCTCAACGTGTTACTTTCTATATAAATATTAACAATAGTAAAAATTCAATTAGATGACTCACCTTATGTCTGTGCGGTGTGTATGTGTAGATATTTAATTACAATACAATCTGTTTCTTTCGAGAAAGAACGAAAAATTAGCACTTGAACGTTTAAGATGTTTTCTTTTTCTTTTTTAATAAATTCTGAGAAGTTTTAGAAAATCTCTTTTATCTCTCTTTTGATGTATTTTTTTATGTTATTGTTTTTGTATTATTTTTTTTAAAAAAAAGTTGTATTAATTTTCTTTTCACAATTTAGCACTTTTTTTTTCTTGTTAAACGAAAATACTTCTTATGTAGATAACACTATCTGAGCAGATTATAGTTGGAACTAAATCTTGAATTTTATTTGTTCATATGATCAGTGCCAATTTATTTGAAACTATGTAGTCTGCTGTTGACTTGGCTGCAAAGAAGAGAACACGCTGTGTTGTTGTTTATATATTTATTTATTTTAAACTTACTATTTCTCCATTTATTCATAACACAATAACAGGCAATGATAATTGTTTCCTTGCCACGAGGGCTCAATGACGCTATAAGATTATAATTCGATCTAGTGTTTGCAAAATTAACGAGAAATCTTAAGTAAGATTTCATGCACACGTTTTTGTAATGAGTATACATACCCAAAGGAATGCAATAGATAATAAGTAAATAAGAACAGCTGCGTGTGGAGGATCTGAGTATTCTCAATACCCCAATTACTCTTTACTTTTAGCAAATGTCTTCCCAATCTCCCGTTCATGCTAAACTGAAGGTTTGAAACGAGCCAGCGAGCAAGTCTCAATGTCGTCGTTCTTATGCTAGAAATAGCAGCCAAAACTCACACATTACACATTACCGTTTCAGAAAAAGTATGTGGTCCAGAATAAAATACGAGATGATGACGGTTGAAGGACTTTGATCATGGTTAGTTCAATCAGGACTGACCTGGAGCTAAAACTAAAGGTTTCAATTTTTGTCATAAATTTTTATCTGGGCGAAGTGAAGGATTCCTCGCTAAGATGTTGATGTCATATACAAATGTGTGTATGTGTGTGTGGGATGCCTGTGTGTCGGACGGGAAGACTTGATATCAGCTCTATCTCATTAACTAGTTTGCCTCTCTATAATCACTGTATATGATATCCATCTATGAAAGGGAAATCAACCCGATTGAACACGCTTTGATCAAAACATGTTTCGGCTGTAACAAACCTGTATTTTTCTTTCTTTTTCTTTTTTCAGTTTTAGTGCATCGTCCAATACACCCTTTCCTTTTTAAGGTGGGATGGTGTGATTTGTGCCATTTCTAGCAAACAGAGCAACCATATAGGGTAACCTAACAAGATAGTCCATCCATAATAAAAGATATTCAACATAAAACCTCTAGATTGTAGGTCACTGTACAAAGTGCATAAAAGAAGGCTTTAATGGAATTCTCTCTCTCTCTCTCTCTCTCTCTCTCTCTCTCTCTCTCCCTTCACACACACACACATTTTTGGCATTGTACAAAATAGTTAAGTACCAAAGAGTTATTCAATCAGTTGAAAGTACATCCTTAATGAGAAGAAAAATAATTAGCATTAACCACAGTTCTTGTCAATGAAGGCAAGGGAGATAATTCAAATGTTTAAATTGATTGAAAAATAGAAACGTACTAGGGCATAAGTTTGATCTTTGATAAGAACTATGTTGATTCTGAACATGCTTCAGCTTTATTAGACCTACACAGCCAAGTGTAATCTAACACAATTGTTCTCAAAGTGTCTGTTATCAGACCCTCACCGAAATATTAGAGAAATTCCCCACAGTTGTCTTTATTAGTGACATGATGGAGTAGAGTTTACATCTAGATAATATTTTTTTTTTCAGTCATCTCATTCTCTGAGAAACAATGTAGATTTAGTTTTTTTTCTATGTGAAAATTATTCAGTAATTAGACATTGTTAAAATAATGACATTGTGAAAATTTCTCAAGAATGTCTTCTGCATGAAGAATATATAGTTAAGTGCAGGCTTCTTTTGGTTTTCATCAACCAAAGGTGGCGAGCTGGCAGAAATGTTAGCACGCCGGGCGAAATACTTAGTGGTATTTCGTCTGCCGCTACGTTCTGAGTTCAAATTCCGCCAAGGTCAACTTTGCCTTTCATCCTTTCAGGGTCTATTGAATAAGTACCAGTTACGCACTGGGGGTCGATATAATCAACTTAATCCATTTGTCTGTCCTTGCTTGTCCCTTCTGTGTTTAGCCCCTTGTGGGTAGTAAAAAAAAAGGTTTTTATCAACCAAATCCATTCACAAGGCTTTGATCAGCCCTGGGCTATAGTAAAAGAGGCTGGCTCAAGGGACTGAACCTGAAACCATGGGGTTTGGAAACAAACTTGTTAACCACACAGCACACATAAACATAAATACTTCACATGTTTTAGTTCACATTTATCTATTATCTTTTACTTGTTTCAGTCATTAGATTGTGGCCATGCTGGAGCACAACCTTGAAGAAGTATTTTTCGTTGAATGAATCGACCCCCAGTACTTTCTTTTTTTCAAGCCTGGTATTTATTTTAACTAAGTTATGGGGATGGAAACACAACAACACTAGTTGTCAAGCAATGCTTGGGTCATTCTCAGACACACAACACACACAACAGGATTCTTTCAGTTTCCATCTACTAAATCCACTCACAAGGCTTTGGGTCAGCCCGAGGCTATAGTTGAAGATACGTACCCAAGGTACCATACAGTGGGACTGAACCTGAAACCATGTGATTGGGAAGCAAACTTCTTACCACACAACCATACCTGCACCTATTCTAACATGTTTTCAATTAGATAACCAGCCTCAAAATTTGTAAAAAAAAAAAAAACCTGCATTGGTGGAATACAGACGTAGCATATAGAGTTATATAAGGTGGCAAGCTGGCAGAAACGTTAGCATGCCGGGTGAAATGCGTAGCCGTATTTCGTCTGCCATTACATTCTGAGTTCAAATTCTACCGAGGATGACTGTGCCTTTCATCCTTTCGGGGTCGATTAAATAAGTACCAGTTACGCACTGGGATCGATGTAATCGACTTAATCCCTTTGTCTGTCCTTGTTTGTCCCCTCTATGTTTAGCCCCTTGTGGGTAGTAAAGAAATAGGTATTTCGTCTGTCGTTACGTTCTGAGTTCAAATTCCACTGAGGTCAACTTTGCCTTTCATCCTTTCGGGGTTGATAAATAAAGTGCCAGTTTCGCACTGGGGTCGATGTAATTGACTTAATCCCTTTGTCTGTCCTTGTTTAGCCCCTTGTGGGCAGTAAAGAAATATATTGAGTCATATATTATAATTTTGACTAAATCTTGTACATTTTCAGTGTCTCCTATACAGCTGCAGAAGGCATGTTTCTTTTTCTAATTTTGTTTTTATAGGAAGGATGTGCCTATGACCTTCATAGAACCTTCAAGACTAATGTGATTGATGTAGTTTATGTTTAGCTTGTTACATCTGTAAATCAACACCCACAAACAATATGGTTGGGTATGGAATTCCAGAAGATTGATATTTCTGAAGAGGAATTGTTGGGTGACACACACTGGTTGGCATTGTATATTTTCATTTCCTTTTATTGATAGACTTTAAAATACCACTATTTCTTCTTCTGAAGATTATCCTTTTGTTTAAATACATCTATAAATTGTTTTTTTTTTTTTGTTTTTTTTTTATGGGGTTGGGGTTAGTTGTCCTTGCTTGAATAGGGCTTTTAACACATGTAAAATACAGCATTTCTTTGCTTGAAAACCAATTTTTCTGGATTGCTGTTGAAAATTTTCAAAATCTTCTCCAGACCTGAAACAAGATTTATTTAAACTTGGCACTGAATGCGCTTAAACATGTAGAGAATAGTCAGTTTTTAGAATAATGAATAAAGTTATTGCCTCTATCAATTTCTGTTTCGTAATATCAGCATTGCTCAATAGCTCACTATTTTAGCTTCATGGTTCTGTTTTAATGTTTATTTTTGATAATATGCCAAAAGAAGACACGAGTCGAATAACATGTAGCTTCATAGAATAGACATATCAAGAAAGGTGAAATGGAAGCAAAATGAATGGATGTTTCACAGTTTGAAAATATTTCTGAACATTTTACCTCTTCTATTTTCTGTTTGTGAATTTTATTTGTGTTCTATTGATAGCTTTAAAAATAACAAAAATAGTTTTGTCTAAACATTCTTCTTTTGTTTGAATAGCCTGCTCTCCCCGCTCTTCTTTTCTTCTCTCCCCCTCTCTCTCCCTCTCTCTCTCTATCTATCTATCTATCTATTCATTTATTTCAAACATAAATCGTCATCAGCAGTTTCCATACTGGCATGGGTTTGATGGATCATCACAACTCATATCAGTTCTAATTTGGAATTACTACTGTCCTAGAGGATTAGAAGACCACATCACACTCTTATTTCATTTTTTTTTTTTGCATAGTTTCAATGACCAGATAGCCATCCTATCACTAATTACTTTATAAAATGCTACCCAGTGAAATGTAATAGTGTCTTAGGAAAGGTAATTGCTGATACTACAGGAAATAATTTCTTTTTTAATTACTTCCCCCAATTTCCTGGTGAGCATTTTACTGTGGCTTCAGTATGGGAGAGGTTGTCATGTCCTTGACAAAACTAAAGGGCTCTCTCTACTCCACATTGTCTTCATCAGTTTACCATCCACATCACTGGGTATACTAAGTGAATTTTATCATAGCACCAGCTCTAGAGTGGTTGCCTTATCCTCAGAATAAAAATCCTCTCTACTCTGTATCATCTCTATTTGTTTAACCTTTTAGTATTTAAACCAGCCATATCCAACCCAAATATTCTACCTATTTTGTTTTAACCAGCCAGATCTGACCTCTCACACCTACTCTGCAATGTCATTCTAAAAATAAACAATAACATCGTCAAATTTTGAAGCAACAAGATAATGCCTGATTAATTTAAGTCAGTATGAATAAATAAGCATTACATTTAACAGAGTAATATGAATGCTAAAGGGTTATGGCAAAATGACCAAGTGGGTGAATTGAAAAGTGAGTGAAAGATAAAGAGAGATTATGATGGGGAGAAATAAAGAGATAAGTACAAACGAATGATAAAGGTAGTAATGGAAGAGAGACATTGATTGGCAGCTATATTGTTAGTGCTGGTAAAGAAATTGAATAAGTAAGAGTGACATATTAGTGGAAGAAAGAATGACATGAAGAAAACAGGGTGAGGGAGGTGGTAGAAGAGGAAATAATGGGGATGAGGGAAATTGATTTATGTCAACAAGGGGTGACAGAGAGAGTATTGCAAGAGAGAAAATGGGTAGCAATGAAGAAGGGTGATGTTAATTGGGTTGAGGTAAGGAGAGAGAGAGAGCACTAATGATAGATAGCACTAAAGATGGGTAATAAGTATTGGTAATAAAGATTAGTGATGGTGAGAGAGAGAGAGGGGGGAGCTAATGTATGACAGTAATAAAGATGAATGAGAGAGAATGTCAGGTAGTAATAAAAATGGGTAATGATAAGAGATTAAAAAGTCAATTAGTAATAAAGAAATTTAAAAACAAAAGAAAACAGTTTTGGTCTGTGACCAATACTGTTTTCATTTTTCCAATAAATCATCAACATCATTTAGTGCCCATTGTCCATGCTGGCATGGGTTGGATGGTTTGACCAAGGTTGGCAAGCTGGAAGGTTGCACCAGACCCCAGTCTGATTTGGCATGGTTCCTATTGCTGGATGTCCTTCCTAATGCCAACCACTCTGAGAGTGTAATGAGTGCTTTTATATGCCACCGGCATGGGTGCCATTTGCATGACTTTGGTATCTGCCATGACTGTGATTTTACTTCGCTTGATGGGTCTTCTCAAGCATGACATAATGCCAAAGGTCTTGGTCATTGCCTCCATGAGATCCAACAACTCTGAGCATATTTCTGTTATTTTTCTAACTTCAGCAGCATATAGCCTTTGTTGTATTTGATGTATTTGTAATTAAACCAGCTAGTATTTATGCAATATTGTACATTGTTGCCATAGAAAAATAGAAATGTTTAGAAATGAAATAATTTGAACATGTCATCCACATAAAAGACAATAGTTAAGGTAGTCTTAGTCTATATAACATACTTAACATGTGTGTTGTTGAAAAACCAGAACCTGCTATTTTTCATTCAGGAAATGTACCTTTCTAGATATATTATATTAAAAAAAAGAACAATCTACTTCAGGGCTAGGCAAAACAAAATTGCCTCCAGGAGCAACCATAGACCAGCAGATAAGTATTTTGCTGTAGTTCTGGCTAGTCATTCTTATCATTTCTGAAACAAGATCGAATCAGCCAGTCTAAAATATATAGAAATAGTGTATAAGATATACATTGGTTTGCAATGTATATCTAGAGTGGTTTGCAATGTATATCTAGAGCAGGCTGGCCAACTCAAATTACATTGCAGGTCCTTTAATCACAGAAAGTTTTTTGAGGGCTGCTTGTATACAGACAGAATTGAATGAATGATCATTGATTCAACATGAAATATTATCGTTGCAAAAACAGTATTATCTTTCTTTTTTACTTTTCATCACAATCTTTAACTTTTGATAAAATTTTTTAAATGTTTGTTTAAATAAACCCATTTCAGGAAAGTATCAAGTAGGCCTCACGTTGGCCAGCCCTGCTCTAGGGTATAGAGCTGCTTCTATTGCATAATTTGAGTTAAGCTAGTGTTTGCATACTTTGTGTGTGGAGCATTAACAAAATTAACTAGAAATAAATCTACAGTGAGAAAAAAAATATTAGTCAATGACTGCTAATAAGTCTTTCTACTTATAGGCATGAGACCTGAAGTTTTTTGGGAATAGTCAAGTTAGTTACTTCGACCCCAGTGCTCAGCTGGTACTTATTTATTTAAATCCTGAAAGGATGAAAGGCAAAGTCAACATCATCATCATCGTTTAACATCCGCTTTCCATGCTAGCATGGCTCGGACGATTTGACTGAGGTCTGGCGAACCAGATGGCTGCACCAGACTCCAATCTGATCTGGCAGAGTTTCTACAGCTTGATGCTCTTTCTAACGCCAACCACTCTGAGAGAGTAGTGGGTGCTTTTATGTGCCACTGGCATGGGAGCCAGTCAGGCGGTACTGGCAACAGCCACATTCAAATGGTGCTTTTTATGTGCCACTTGGTGGAATTTGTAAATTCCACAAGAATGTAAAACTAGAAGAAATGCCGCTCAAAATTTTGTCCTGTGCAGTAACCATTTTGACTAATAATAATAGTTTCATTTTTATATATTTCAGAGGTATACACTGAAACCTAAATTGTAAATGACATACAGTGAATTTAGTGTCAACATATTAAATGCAATCAGTCTAAAAAATCTGATTAAGTATGCTTATGCATCAAAATCACATGGTCTTGAGTTTGATCCCTCTGTGTGGTCATCTTGGGCAAGTGTCTTCTTGTATAGCTTCAGATTAACCAATACCTTGGTGTAATTCGGTAGATAAACTGTATTGATGCTTGTTGAGTGTGTGTGTGTGAAAGAGAGAGAGAGAGAGAGGGAGGGAGATAGTATTTGTCTCTGCGTGTCTCCATACTGATCTACTTGTGCAGTGGTAAGGTCTTTTTTTTTTTTATTGCTCCATATGTTTAGTATCTTAGTTTCAATGTGAAAAGATCAATGAAATACTATCCTTTACCTGAAAAAGAAAACCAAAAATGCACAAGTACAGGTTGGCATCAGAATGTTCATCCAATGGCAGAATACTGCCTCGAAATTCTTGCTTTACTCATGCCAATGTGAATGTAAAAAGGCAAAATTATGTTGTAAGGAAAAGAAAACATTGGCTCACGACTGATATATTTTAATCATTCCAGTAAGTGTGGGAGACAATTCAAGACAGGTATCTGTCTTATAAGACCTCATCAACAAAGCATAAACTTTACTGTACTTGCAGAAGTAATGCTAAGAGAATCATTAAATTTTTTGAACTAAAGTAGAGGTGGAAATAAGTATATATATATATACGAGGGGCGTTCAATAAGTAATGCCCCTGACCCACTTCCCATAGCAGTAGAGCAACGAAACTTGGCACAGTTATTAGTCTTTTTCTACATAGGAACCACCCAGAGTTACACATTTCTCCCATCGTTTGATGCAGCTCTGAAGACCGTTTTTGTAGAAGACCCCAGCTTGGTCCTCCAACCACGACGTGACTTCAGAAATCAAGGCTGCATCATCTGGGAAACGCTTTCCTTTCAAAAACAACTTCATGGCTGGGAAGAGGTGAAAATCAGAGGGTGCAGGTCAGGAGATGGGGGATGAGTTCATAGCCGCACGCCTGTGCTTCTGATCTGGCGACACGCGAGTTGTGGATCGGAGCGTTGTCCTGCAGGAGGAGGATGCCTTTGCTGATCTTGCCCCACCTCTTGATTTTGATAGCTTCTTTTAATTTCCTCAAAAGTGAAGCATAATAGACTCCTGTAATTGTGGCACCCTTTGCCAAGAAATCTGTCATCACTACACCATCCTGGTCCCAGAAGATTGTGAGCATGACCTTGCCAGCGGAGGGCTGCACCCTTGCCTTCTTTGGAGGAGGTGAGTCACGGTGCTTCCACTGCATTGACTGGGCTTTGGTCTCTGGATCATAGTGATGGACCCAGGTTTCATCCTGTGTAATCAGTCTTTTGAAAAATTTTGACTCATCTTCTTGGCACATCTTCAAATTCATCCTCGCGTTATCGACGCGTTCTTGCGTCTGGAAAGGGGTGAGCAGCCTGGGAATTCATCTGGCAGACACCTTTTGCATATGCAAATGGTCATGAATGATAGTTTCCACAGACCCGGTACTAATCTTGACCTCATGGGCTATTTGGCGAATAGTTATGCGTCGATCTTCCAAAATGGCAGCCTCAACTTGACGGACAGATGCCTCATCAATGGCAGAAGGGGGTGGCCAGATCTGGGAGCTGTTTCCACAAAGTTCCGACCATGTTTGAATTCACGATGCCAGCGTTTTACAAGGTCATATGATGGGGCATCATCACCATAAGTTACTTTTATTTCATCAAAAGTCTCCCGTGGTGTGCGTCCTTTCAAATACAAAAACCGGATCACTGCTCGACACTCAACAGGCTCCGTTTCACACTTGACTCAGTTCAAACACCTGTAAATCAGAAACCACAATTAGTTCAGAGCTGTAATTTGCCACTTAATCTATAGATATATAGGTAATTGCACATGCAAAATTTCAGCTAGATCAAACAACTGCAAGTGGGTAGAGGCATTACTTATTGAACGCCCCTCGTATATGTGCATGAGAAGACCCGGCAGGACAAGTGAGACCATAACCCTTGGCCTCTACACGGGATGTAGCCAGTCCACTTATGCATACCTTTCCTTCTTGGGACACAAAACTCTACTTGTGAAGACCTGCTGAGGCAAGTGAAAATCGAAATCGATCAAATCAGTGGAAATTGCAGCTGTGATACCAGTGCCAGTGGTACGTAAGAGAACCATCTGAACGTGGCCGTTGCCAGCACTGCCCCGACTGGCCTCGTGCTGATGGCATGTAAAAAGCACCACCCGACCGTGGCCATTGCCAGCCTCGCCTGGCCCCCGTGCCAGTGTCACGTAAAAAGCACCATCCGATCGTGGCCATTTGCCAGCCTCATCTGGCACCTGTGCCGGTGGCACGTAAAAGGCACCCACTACACTCATGGAGTGATTGGCGTTAGGAAGGGCATCCAGCCGTAGAAACATTGCCAGATCAGACTGGAGCCTGGTGCAGCCTTCTGGCTTCCCAGACCCCAGTTGAACCGTCCAACCCATGCTAGCATGGAAAGCGGACACTAAACGATGATGATGATGATGAT
This sequence comes from Octopus sinensis, assembly GCF_006345805.1. Lineage (NCBI taxonomy): Eukaryota > Metazoa > Mollusca > Cephalopoda > Octopoda > Octopodidae > Octopus > Octopus sinensis. The sequence goes on from NC_042997.1 coordinate 175,246,857, forward strand.
GATGATGATGAAGGAACTTTCTCAGATAATGTCTGCACAGAAAACAACAGTGAAATTAATATCAACATATTTCATGTAAAAGAATATTAAAAAATCTCTTTTTTTTTTGTTTCTCACCACATTAAATATGTTACAACATACTTAAACTATTGTTTTTCTTGCAAATGACAACTTTAAGTAATTTCTTTCAGTGTTTACTTATATTTCTTAGCAGCTTTTCCAATGAAATTTCCTGCTCCAGACATTAGTTTTTACTTCGCACAGTATATCGTGATAACCTTCTGTTTGTGTCTCTTTCTTATCTGATTCATGTAAATCACAAGCCACTTCTAGTGACTGTGTTATAACTGTTTATGTTTTTTGATCATAAATAACATTTCAATATGTCTTCACAGTCTAAAAATCAGTATTATTGTTGTGACTCATCACACTACTGTTATCACACCCCAAAAAAATAAAAGATTCTGAAAAAGATTATGTCCCTGTTCACCCTAAAAAGCAGAAGTGCAATTGTTTTTTATCTAAAATAGAATGTAAATATAATAATAATAATAATAATAATAATAATAATAATAATAATAATAAAGCTGTTACAAAAGGTTTGCCTCCTTGGCACAGCCAGAATAGTCGGGAAAGTATTAGATAGTCGAAAAGAATAGCTACCATGATACTGTAGGCTGCAGGTAACCAGCCCACTATGCATGTAAGACTCCAGGAGTTTCAACAAAACCTGAGTTATAAAGAATAATAATGATAAAAATGATAATGATTTCTAACACATGTACAAGGCCACAAATTTTAGAAGAGGTGGGAAGGAGTTGATTATACAACCCCTCCTTACTTGAGTGGTACTTATTTTATTTACTACAAAAGGATTAAATCAGAGTTGCCTTCAGCAGGATTTGAATTCAGAATATAAATGAGCATAACTAAATGTGACAAGACATTGTGTCTACTTTACCACTTATTCTGTAGTCTTTGCTGCCTTTATAATATTGTAAACAAGGTCTAACAGCTAAGCTGTCAAAGTGCTGGATTGCTAACTATACATAATTTAGCAAAAACTCTGTTTGTCTCAGTCTCCCTGACTAACAAATAGGTTCCATCTAACATGAATCTAAATGCTTCCTGAGCCTTGGAATGCTTCTAAGTCTTTTGTGATGATATTTCTAATGAATACACTGTCCATTGTGTACAATCCATCCCATCATCATCATCATTGTTTAACATTTGTTTTCTAAGCTAGCATGGGTTGGACGATTTGACTGAGGGCTGGCGAACCAGATGGCTGCACCAGGCTCCAATCTTGATCCGGTAGAGTTTCTACAGCTGGATGCCCTTCCTAACGCCAACCACTTTGAGAGTGTAGTGGGTGCTTTTACGTGCCACTGGCACGGGGGTCAGTCAGGCGGTACTGGCAATGACTTCGCTCAAATCTTTTACACATGCCACCGGCACAGGTGCCAGTAAGGCAATGCTGGTAACGATCACGCTCGAATGGTGCCTTTTACATGCCACCGGCACGGAAGCCAGTTAGCTGCTCTGTCTAATATGCGAACAGTAAAATTAAATATAACAGTAGACTATTTTCCATATAGACTATGGACTCGACTCATAAGGCCAATGTTTTATGTTCATAATTCAGTGTTTTCATTAATTTTATTTATGATTATAGTCCAAAATGGTTGGTGCTTGTCTGTGGGATCTTTAGCACGAGGTACATAGGAGACAAATCTCTTAATGGATAAGATGCTTGTCTATTACATGTGACTTTCATAAAAATACTCAGTGTACATTTTACAGATAAGTAAACTTATAGATATAAGTTGAAGGCCTTATCTTACATTTTGTGGAGAAGAGGAAATAGGATACAACAATGCTTATTCCAAGTGTATTAAAAGTTTATGTGAAGTGCATTCACTCCAATCAAGGATTGAATTCTTATTACAGTTTCACCTAAGTATTTAATATTAAGTGATTTGTTCATAAATGTAACAAAGCTCTTGCAGTAGTTTAAACTTATAGCCCATAAGCTTGAAGTTTGTTATTTAAAAATATGATAGATTTCCACTTCTACATCCTGATGTTAAACTCTGCCAGATTTGAATTTTCATTTCAATAGAGTTAATAAAATAGCTACCAGTGATATAGTAATGTAGTCTTCCCTATAAATTTGTGTCCTGCTGCCAAAGTGTTAAGTCACTATTGTAGTTGTTATTTGATCAGTCAGACATGATCAAAAGATTTCCAGTGATAGGAAATAGGACACTGTAATGCTCATGTCTCTTCCAAGAGCATTAATTGTTTATATGAAGGGTAATTACTTCAACCAGGGATTGATTCCAAGTTACAGTATTTTGCTCTTAAATATGAGATTCTATAGATTGAAGATTATCTAAAGACATTCATGTCATAGAACTAACAATAGACAATGGTAAAGTTCAGTAGTGATCATTATATTTAGTTACATAGCTTCATATTCAATGGTAGAATCCTGCTAAAGTTGATCGTATTTTTTTTGGAATCAATAAAATGAATACTAGTCAAATATCGGAGTTGACTAAATCAACTACGCTCCAGTCACAAAATGTGTAGCTTTTAAGTTGTGAATGATTATATGGAGTGCAGTCTGGTAATCTGAGCATGTGGCATATAGTTGTCTATCATTTCTGTTTATTTGATGAACTATAATTTTGGTTTAGACTGCAGCCAAGGGAAAGCAAGTTGAACTCATATCAATTGATAGCAGATTGAATTCCTTGAGGGCATATTTTCATGATAATTCATATTACAGCTGTTATAGGCGTGTATGTTTGTGTGTATTTTGTGTCTTTTAAGGTGAGTTGAATTTAAGAGCATGAAAGAGAAAATGATTCTCAGATGATATCACAGTCATATCACTGGTATATTGTAAGAGTGCATTTAAACAGTTTCAGATGGTCGGGTGCATGGATGTACAAGCTGTAACAAGCTGCTGTTAGGAATTGTGTTTAAATAAACCAGTTGCTATTATTGTTGATCGAGTGTTGTTATCATTGTTGCTGTTGTCATGGCAGTGCAACTCTGGTCAGTCCTGATTAAGCAAAACTATGTCATATAAGTAATTAAGGTGAATGACCGAATACAGTTCACAGCTTTATTATTCCAGTGCTTTTGTTAATGAAAGGGATTGCATGGATTGGAGCACACTGCAACTAAAACTGTCCCATTCATATTTCTCAGTGGTCTTTCAGAGGTATTTTTGTTATCTTGTATATATGATTTGAATGCAGCATTTGATGATGTGAACCATGCTATTTTGTGTCCTTTATTGTTTGTTGTTGAGAGATTGTGGTCTAAGTACAGATGGCATTATCCATGCATAATCTAATGCCGTTATTTCTTTCAGAATTGGTAACAATACATGTTGAAGCTGTATGGTGTGTGCATGTGTGTGACTTCAAATGTATCTTATGTCTAATGGGATCAGATGAGAGAAAAAATCTTTCATTTGTTAAACCCTAGATCTGCTCTACTTGATCTTAACTATGATCAAAGATATGTCGACCATGATAAACCAGTCTTTTTCTTAGGTGCATTGCAACATGCCATTCTTTTCAAAGACTGTAAGCTAAAGTAAATATTCCCACTATTTCAGGTCAAGCAACCTACTTCTTTACTACCCACAAGGGGCTAAACACAGAGGGGACAAACAAGGACAAATGGATTAAGTCGATTACATCGACCTCAGTGCGTAACTGGTACTTAATTTATCGACCCTGAAAGGATGAAAGGCAAAGTCGACCTCAGTGGAATTTGAACTCAGATGAAATACGGCTACACATTTCGTCCAGCGTGCTAACATTTCTGCCAGCTCGCCGCCTTAAGGTCAAGCAACCATGCAGAGGCTCCTTTATTTGTTCATTATTGAGGTTGTTGGGATTGTAATATCTTATTAGCGTTGTGTTTCTTAACTGCCATCCAAAAACTCATGGTGAAACAGTTCAACAGAAGTACCAAATCTAATCACTACAGTTTTTAATGATTCTACTCCATACCAGTTGCAGTAAGTGAAGTACTTTAGTGAACTTCACCAATAAATTATTTCTCATCTTTAAAGTGAATCAGTATAATTACTTATTGATTAAATATATTTTTTTTTGTTTGAAAAGTATAAAAACAATTTGCTTTAAAATCTATTGCTGTGCTTTGTATATTATTTATTGAAAACCATTAACTGATCTCTCTCTCTCTCTCTCTCTCTCTCTCTCTCTTCCCTACCCCGGTATCAGGTCAATGGCACCCATGCTGGTGGCACATAAAAAGTACCCACTACACTCTCGGAGTCATTGGCAATAGGAAGAACACCCAGCTGTAAAAACCATGCCAAACCAGATTGGACCCTGGCGCAGCCCCCCCCTCCTCCTAACCCCACTTACTATCCCACCCCCCACTTACCAGTTTTCAGTCAAACCATTCAACCAATGCCAGCATGGAAAGCAGATGTTGAACAATGATGATTATATATATATATATATATATATATTTTTTTTTTTTTTTCAGCATCATTTACATAACGGTGGAATTGTTCAGAGATGAAAAAATTTCAATGAAATCTTCCAATATTATCAAAATGTTATACTGTAATATGTTTAGATGATATATATTGTAAAATGAAATACATTGTAGTCATTACATATCTATTCACCTAGATATTTATGCATCTAACTATATTCTTATGGATTTCATTCCTGCTGTTTATTTCATCAATCTTTATTTGGTGAAACACAAATTATGTTTTCTTTTTTTACATAATACTTGTATTATATGTATATGTGAAGGTGCAAGGTTCAGTGGTTAGAGCATCAGGCTCACAATTATGAGGTAGTGAGTTCAATTCCTGGACTGGGCTGTGTGTTGAGTTCTTGAGCAAAACACTTTATTTCACGTTACTCCAGCTCATTCAGCTGTAGAAGTGAGTTGCAGCATCACTGGTGCCAAGCTCTATTGGTATTTGCGTTTCCTTTGGGTAACATCAGTGGCATAGAGAGGAGTGGCTGATATGCATGTTGGTCTTCCATAAACAACCTTGGGGAGGAACTTTCTAGGTGCAATCTCATAGTCATTCACGCCCAAAGGGAATCTTTACCCTTTATTATATAGACATAAACATGGATGTAGATAAACACAGACAGGATGGAATTCCACAGCTCTTGTCCATCAAATTCCATTCAGAAGGTCAATATGGGACTACTATGAAAAGCACTTTCCAAGGTGCTAAGCAATGGGACTGAACCCCAAAACCATATCGTTGTGAAACTCTTAACCATATGGCAATACCTGTCATTTTATTTTTTAATTTAAAAAAATTTCTCTTAGAACTACGGATCTTAATCTTGATAAATTACAAGGCTCACTAAAATATATATTAGTGAAATTTTTTGTCCCTTCCTTTAGTAATGGGAAAACACAATATCATTTGGTTCTACTTAATTCTTCTTTTGCTTTTGATGTTGGACAAATTTTAAAAATTTAACCCTTTAGCAGTTAAACCAGCCATATCTGGCCAAAATATTCTACTTATTTTATATTCAAGCTGGCCAGATGCAGCTTTTCAGTCCGACACTATAATGTCATTATAAAAATGCACACAATGCATGATTAATTCAAAACAATGTGAATAAATAAGCATTACATTTGACAAAGTAATATGAAAGCTAATGACTTAAAAGCATATTCGTCATCATCATCGTTTAACGTGCGCTTTCCATGCTAGCATGGGTTGGATGATTTGACTGAGATCTGGCGAACCAGATGGCTGCACCATGCTCCAATCTGATCTGGCAGAGCTTCTACAGCTGGATGCCTTTCCTATCGCCAACCACTCTGAGAGTGTAGTGGGTGCTTTTACGTGCCACCGGCATGAGGGCCAGTCAGGAAGTACTGGCAACAGCCATGCTCAAATGGTGCTTTTTATGTGCCATCTGCACAGGAGCCAGTCTAGTGGCACTGGCAACGACCTTGCTCGAATGTTTTTTCACGTGCCACCAGCACAAGTGCCAGTAAGGTGAGCAGGTAACAATCACGCTTGAATGGTGTTTTTTACATGCCACAATATCAGGATTTGTCCAAACCCCCTCTTCCCCCACAATTTTCAATTTTTATGGAACTCACTGAGAAACACTATCATAGAAGGAATAAGAAAGGTTTGATTGGAATAAAAAGAAAAAAATTGGCACTCTGTCAGTTATGATGATGAGTGTTCCAATTGAGCCAATCAATGGAACAGCCTGCTCATGAAATTATCGAGCAAGTAGCCCAGTATTCCACAGACACGCATATCCTTAATGTAGTTATCAAGGAGATTCAGTAAGACACAGAATATGACAAGGCTGGCCCTTTCAAATACAGGTACTACTCATTTTTTTCCAGCTGATTGAACTGGGGCATTGTGAAATAAAGTGTCTTGCTCAATGACAGAACACATCACCAAGTATTGAACTCACAACCTTATGATTGTGAACCTAATATGTTACCCACTGAGCTACATGTCTTCACGATTTGAATAATAAAGAATCAAAACAACATCATTTGAATTTAGACAAAAACAACTGTGTATCAAAGTAGATGCTAGACTATAGAAAAATCTTTAATATTTTTCATTTCTTTAGTTACTTTTGTAGAATTTGCAGATTAGACGCTAAACTATTGAAAATTTTCTTAAATATTTTTCGCTGCTCTAGTTACTTATTGGATTTGCAGAATATATATTAGATCATTTTTATTTTTGCTTAAAGTTTTTCAACATTATCGTTAAATTAGTAACATAAATCAAATGCACCAATAATTTCTCTGTCTAACTGATTTTTGGTTGTAATGTTCACACCCACCAGACATCTGACCTCCACACAACAATACATTATTTATTTTATTTATTTCTGAGCGTTATGAATGTTATACAGACTTAAACAAAACTGATTTTTTTCTAAGGTTTATACATGACCATGTGGTTAAGAACCTCACTTTACAACGGCATGGTTTCAGTTTCAATCCTACTACATTAATTCTGTCTTTTACTATAATCTCATGCCAACCAATGCTTTGTGAGTGAATTCAATAAATGGACTGTGTAGAAGCCTACTGTATGTGTTTGTCCCTCACCACCACCACCACCACCTCTTGACAATATGTGTTGGTTTGTTTATGTCCCTGTAATTTAGTGATTCAGCAAAAGAGACATATAGAATAAGAAAGAAGCTTAAAAAATAAGTATTGGGGTCAATTTGTTTGTCCAAACCCTTCAAGGTGGTGCCCCAGCATAGCTTTAGTCCAATGACTCAAGGCATAAAAAAAAGCTGATAAAATGCAAGATGACATGTAAAGATGACAAATTGAGTTGTTAGAGCATAAGACTTGCAATGTCCCAGTTCTTCATACTGTGAGTTCAAATCCCACTGAGGTCAGTTTTGCCTTTTGTCCTTTCAGGATCAATAAAATTAAGTACAAATCTAGATCAGTGAATTGATAGGATTGTCAGAGCAAAGGATGAGATGCTTTTCGGAGTTTGATTCAGCTCTTTGCATTTTGAGTGCTTAAGTGGTAAATTTAATCCATCATCCAATTTGTTTTTGATACCAACTCACTTGGAACCACCCTAGTTCTATAATACAAACTTCCTATCTTAAAGGGGTCTAAATTAAAATCTTTTATCTAAATTTCATGTTAGTTTATGTTCCAAAACACCAGCTTAATGACTAAGTTATTTTATTATACACTTCATCATTTCCAAATTAATTAAAAGAAAAATAATGTATTTTACCAGAAATATGGTAACAAAAGGGTTAATACCACCACCTGATCCTTAGAGGGGTGAGGCTTTAGCAAAGGACATTTATTGCAAGCATTTGAGTCAACCATAACAGGTTTATAGATATTATCTTGTTCATTATCCTTGCCATTTATCCTGTAAAGATCAATAAAATAATGTATAATATGAAGCCCGATGGTTTTGAATGAAGGCATGTGGCCTAGTTGTCAAGGTATTGCACTCAAAATCACAAGATCATGGTTTCAATCCCTAGACTAGGCAATGAGTTGGTTTTTTTGGGGTTTTTTTTTTAACAAAACTCTTAATTTTATGTTGATCCAGTCTTCTCAGCTATAAATGGGTTACCTTCAAGAAGGATGTTGTGATCTCTGTCACTTATATGCTATGGAAACCAGGAAGTCAACCTTTTGACTCCTAGGGCTCAAGACTGCTTAGTTACAAGGATTTTGAGGTTAAGGCACAGAATGTATGGTAAAGTTGAATCCATGTGTGAATTGAACTCAGAGGAGCAAGGTAATGAATGAGTGAAATGATATTTGTAAACTGTGTTGGTTAGCTCTTTACTGCTTATACCAAATGTACTACTGTATATCATTAGAAAAGATCAAAAGATAAGAAGAAAAGAACTGCTGTTTTATTCTATAGAATTGCTATAAGTAACCACTAAAATCTTTTGTCAGTAGAAACATTTTATCTTTTGTAGTCTAGTGTAGTTTTATAGATGTTTTCTTTACCTTTTCTTAGTTTTTATGCTATTGTCTCTAATTCCTTACAGACATAAGGAAAGGTTGTTGGTAGACAATAGAAAATTGGAACACAATAGATCAATTATCAAACAACTGATTTCTTTCATTGGTACAAAACCCTGTTTTTTTCTTGAAATTTAGAAAAAAAACGAGATTTTGTGATGTGCATTCATTTCTAAATGGTTTTAGCAGTGTAATTGAAATAATAGTAACAGCTAAAAATTGAAACCAGATTGTTAGACTTTGCTTTCTGTGAACTTTTACTATATTGCACACATCACCTCATCCCCACTGTAATGATAATAATAATGATAATGACTTCTAAGAGCAACCAGTTTCCCATTGTAAAGCTGCATGTCTGTCGTCAAATGAATTCAATTTATATCTCCAAAAGTTTGTTGATTTTTCATTATAACAGTAGTGGTGCAAATTGTTGTTGTTATCGTTTAATCCCTCCTCCTTCCAGTTAACCTTGCTCAAGAAAATCTGTGATAAAAAGTACAAAGGTATTCCAGGTGTAACCAACTCACCTTTCTGTATATCTAAAACTATATTGTCCATTGTTTCTTACCTCTTTTCCTTTTTAAGTTACTGTATGATTTGAAGGAGATTTGGCTACTATTTTTTGCAAGTTGAGTGACCATGTACAGGCTCCTTTGTTGATTCAAGTGGTACAAATTGTGTAAAAAGAGAAACAATACCTATTTCTTTACTAACCACAAGGGGCTAAACACAGAGAAGACAAACAAGGACAGACAGACGGATTAGGTCAATTACATCGACCCCAGTGCGTAACTGGTACTTAATTTATTGACCCCGAAAGGATGAAAGGCAAAGTTGACCCCGGTGGAATTTGAACTCAGAACGTAACAGAAGACGAAATACAGCTACACATTTCGCCTGGCGTGCTAACGTTTCTGCCAGCTCGCCACCCTAAAATGAGAAACAATACCTTTATGTGGATAACAATGTGGGAAATAGGCACTTTTTATGCTAACTGACAGAGTTATTAGAATGTAGGACAAAATACTTCACAGTATTTGTTTCAGTTCTCTCCATTCTGAGTTCAAATGTCACTGAAGTCAGCTTTGTCTTCCATTTGTTTGAGCTGTTAAAATAAAAAGTACCTGCACACAGCAATGGATTGACAGGATTGTAAAAGTAATTCTTCGAATTCTGAGTTCTTGGTTGTAAACTTAATCCATCGTCCAGTTTAAGACCGTCATCTGATACTTGGGTGCCTTTTGCAGGGTCCACTCTGTTGCAAGCCTTTAAGCCAGGTCTTTGGTTTGAGAATAACTTCCTCCATTCATCCTACTGGTGTCAGTGGTCATTCAGAAAGTCCCATGGATTGCAATTTGCCCATGACTGGAATAGATGATAAATTATTGGAAGAAGGATTTTTATGGCCATGTACCCTCCCTCCAATCAACACATATCTGTTTTTTCAAGTAATGGGCTTTTTATTCCAAAACGAGGTGGAAGAAACAAAAGCGAAATTGTTGTATTTCTTCTCTTTTTATGGTATTTATTATGCGTCATTAGTTTATATCTTATAGGAATTTTTTTTGTGTGGCTATAGTTTGATGTTAATTATGTGCTAAAAATAATTTAAATAATAATATGCATTAAGAATTACATTATATATTGATTAAAAAAAAATTAATATAGTGTTGCTGCCAGTGTTGGGTAATAATCCTGCAAATTTAGTAATGTAGAAAAAATAGAATTAACTGGTTGAAAATAATGCTTAGTGTGTGTAATGATTTTGCAATCCTGCTCTATAGAAAAATGTTTTTCTACATTTTGATTTTACTTGTTTTTGTAATTTACACCTGTTCATAATTAACAGCAAGAGATTTGTGCTTTTAACTGAATGGTACACCTGATTATTTAAATAACACCACCTTCTAGTTGAATAGTACACCTTGACAAGTTGATTTGTTGAACAGACTTGGTTGAATGGCACTTCATTAGGTGAATGAACCTGACACAAGACTTGGCAAGTTGAATGTTACTTGATTGGTAGACTCAAGCTGGTACACAAAAGTAGTCGTGATGTTCTTACTGCACTCAATTACAAAACATATTTTTGCCATGTTATTTTCACTGCTTTTTCTGGTTTTTACTTTTACACGCTGTCATGGCTCGGATGAATACTTTTCAGTTAGAGTAGTCACTTGATAAGTACAGTATCTTGCCCCAGAGGATACAGCCACAAATAAATGCTGTGGAGGTTGTATCCACGACAAATAAAGGCTGTGGTTCCATTCATCCACTGCTTGCTAAACACTTAACTTTCTTAACTCACTAATCAGAGATTCTACTGTCTCGTCTGCACTTCTTTCGATACTTTTTTCAGGCAAATGTATTGACTTAACTATCTTTACACTCTGCTTGTGCCATATCTCAGAAAAATCATGTAAATACACAAACTGAACAAGCATCTTTTATGTTTGTCTGCTACATTTATTTTTACAAAATCTGTTTGGTTCACCACTAGCTATTTATTTTTCTTTCTTATAGCTCTACAAATCATTCTTGTTACCTTATGACATTAAGGTATCTTTACTGTTTATTTTTGAAAACTTTACACCATCTCATCATGCCACTCACTGGTATACTATGTATATATACACTCATGAGTATATATAGAGTATACTAGGTATGCAATTTGAATCAGTAATTGTCAAAGAATAAATTATTTAATATAATTTACTATGTAATGAATTAAGTTTTATAATTATTTATTAAAATGTTAATACAATTTCGCTTTCAATTGACTGCTGTACTATCAGTTGTTAACATAAAGTAAGGTAATACATAGAGTAAGAAAACAGTAACTAACTACTCTAAAGTATTTTGTTTGGCTGTGTTTTAGAGCTTAGGTTTCTTTCAACAACAGTCAGTTGTTTATTATAAATCTACCTCCTGTTTATTTATAAATACAGTACACTGTCATGTCAGCTTATGACATATTTATATATAAAGCATTGTTGAAGAACAACTATCAAAACACTGTTCAAAATACATCTTGTATGTCACAGATACCAATTTAAACATTCAAGCTTGTAACAAGAATTGTAAAGTTAAAGTTGAAAGAGCAGGATATTACAACACTTGTGTTAAAGCTCACATGTTGTTTAGCACCATTACAGCCTTGACTGAACAAACCTATTATCAAAGGCATTCCAGTTATGACCATTTGCCTATTTAAAAAAAAATTTTTAGGCATTTTATCTTGGATTACATTTATCCAGTATGTCTTTTCTTTTTATGATGGTAGAATGTAGTTTGAGGGAGATTTAGTTGCAGTTTCTTGTAATTTGAAGTTCTTTGTAAGTATTCATGTTGATAATGATGATGATGGTGTTTTGGGATGAAATTTATCTTGTAGTCAGTACTCTGTGAAATATATGATTAGTGCTTGTAAGGATGATATTCCAGAATTCCGTTTGGAATTGTCAGGTGCTTTTACAATATTATGGTTTATCATTAATCCAAATGTATTGGTTTTCACCACACTTTTTATTATTTTATGTCCAAATTATTATAGTTGTAGTTTGATGAAACACTGTTTTTATTTTATGTAGAAGAATAGGGACAGCAGGCAGTTCCCGTAACCCTTGCAGGTCCTTCAAGGCTGGGAAGTTTGCTGTAGCCAATGTTCAACCCAAACATTTGTAATCTATGTCTGCATTAAATTTGATTGTGAAGCAGGTAGAGGCTTACTCAGATCACTTGCAATGAAGTAAACTCCTTGAAAATCATTGGTATTAAACTAGAAAATATATTAGGTTTTCTTTTATAGAAATATTGTGATCTCCAAAAGGGGTGGCCATATCTATTAGTAGGCATCCCTTTATATTTTTCTGTTTACAATATGCTTTCATGATTTGTTTGACTTGTTCAGTTGGTAGTCATTGAAATGTTTCATAATATAGTTTCCTTTTTCAACTGTAGTAACAGAGTTATGGGCAATGCTCATAACAGTTTTCAGTATAGGAATAATGATGGTGATGATGATGATGGAGGGGGGCAGTGTTCAGAATACAGGTAGTAAATTAGACTACCTATGTCTTATCAACATAGCCAGATGTGTATATCAAGAGCATTTGAAAGAGTTGAGAAGCGAAAGAATCTTATGACCTACAAGGTCTTTTCTCATGTATGGAAAAATTAATCAATAAACTTGGAACAGAAATAGCTTTCCTCACTTGCCAAAATACATATGAAATAAGCTATCTGAAAAGTGAGCAAATGTGGCCAGATTGTCTTTGGTAAATGTGTTTTATTTGACAATGTGCTTCTGATGAAGACGAGGTGAGACATGTCTCTCAATCTGGACCACTTAATAAAAACACACTGCAGTTTATTAAGGAGAAACAATTGAGTAATGATAAATTTCAATTGTTTAGAATATGAAATAATATTTTTGTTAACCTCACATCCAACAAATTATAATTCTCATAATTGTCATCATGATTATTCTGAAGGTGATGACTGGCAGAATCTGTTGCAAACCAAGCTAAATGTCTAGTATTATTTACTTATATTTGATGAAATGACAAAGGACCAAGATATCTGGCTTTGCCTTTCATCCTTTCTGGGGCAATGAAATAAGTACAAGTTAAGGATTGCAGTTAATGTAATCAACTTGCCCTTCCCAAATTTCAGGCCTTCTGCCTATAACAGAAAGGATTATTATTATTCTATGTTTGACTTTTGCTTTACATTTGTACAAGTTGGCTCCAAGTCTCACCCAGAGACCTCAAGAGACAACAAGTTGGAAGTTCATGTTGGTGTTATGCCTAGGGTGCCATATATTTGGTTTTGTACATAGTGTTGTACTAGTGAATGTTTAAGAAACCATAAGAAAATTATGTTTGTTTTAAAACTTGAGATTACATAGAAAGTATTTTGCGTAGGATATGAGCAGTTCCCATGAGCACTATCTTTTGAATTTCTGCCATTTTGGGGTTTCCTGGTATCTGAGCTAGGTAGCAATCAGCCCCTTTTGCTATCTTTCCCAGGGTACCTATGACAACTTTCAAGATCTTTATATTTGCTCAGTTTTTGGTAGGTCTTATTATCATCATCATCATCATCATCATCATCATCATCGTTATGTATGGCAATGCAGTTCTTACTTTTTTCTGTACAATTTTAAATTTTGTTTTGTTTGTTTTTATCATTCCTTTTCCAAATTATTTTCAATTTAAGTTTCCATCAGAAAATATTCAACATATCTCTTGCAATATTTTAATATCAACACTTGTGGAATTCCTTTATGGTTTTCAACATTTCCAGCCAAATGAAATTCATTTAATCTTTGTTGCATTATTCTCCTAAGGCCTTAATCTGACACTATATATATACGTTTTCTTTCCTCACTTTCTTTTATCGTTGTTTACACAGAATTCTTAAAATATTTCAAAAATGTTCATCAAAGCACCAATGTCACCACTATTAAAATGTGTTTACAGATATTTAAGTTTACTTTTTTAAATATAAGCGCACGCGCACACACACACACACACAAATATTCCTTAGGGTTTTGAAGCTACAAAAATAAAATAAAATAAAATGTAAATGTGTTCTGTTTTATATTTTTTAGTTATAAATATCATAAATTAATGACAATTTTAAAAATGGTGAAACAGGAGTTACAGCAGGAAATCTAAAAATCTCTTCTTCATTTCTGTCTTTTTACATTTTCTTTTTCTTATGTGAGGGATTTAGAAATTTTTAAAAATAACTCCTATATTATTGGTTCTATATAAAACAGTTAGCATCTGGGTGCTTCAAAAACATGCAGGTCTAGTGGGGAAAGTATTGTTGGTTTGTATCTCATCACCAGTTAGTGCAGTATCCATTCATGGTTGGTCTTGGCTCAGGCCATGTTATACTGGTGATTTTTAACCCCCTCACACACACACACACACACTGCATACACACAGATTTATACTTATTGAACCTATGATGAAAGGACATTCTAGTTGTCATCTTTTTATATGTCTAACACTACATTGTCTGTCTTCTCTTTTTTAAAAAAAAAATACAAACTGTTTTAAGGGAGCTATGGCTATTATTCCTGGCAGGTTAAGCAACTACATTGTGACTTATTTGGCTCACCAAGCCATTCAATGGTTAATAGATACCATTATTAGATATTGTTCTGTCCTCCAAGTAACCTAAATCTTGTATGAATGAGCAGTGTGTAAGTTATTGCAATTCAGTCTTATATGGGTTTGGAATAAACAAAAGAAAACCACTCCAGTGCCTTCTCTATAAGTAATTTTACAATTGGTTGGTTCAGCAGGAGTACAATTTCTCTACAACACCTTCAATTGTATAAAACAGTTTAGAAGAAAGTGGGTTTGGAATCAAACAGAAAAGAGCACAGGTATAGTTGTGTAATTAGAACACTTACTTCACAACCATAGAGTTCTGGTTTGACCCTATTATGTAGGTTTTTGGGTGCGAATATCAATGGAGGATTGAAAAGTTATTGGGTCAAATGAAAATACCTTGTAGAAGCACCCAGCACTCTGTAAAGTGGTTAGCATTAAGAAGCTATAGAAACCATGCCAAAACAGACAAATAGAGCCTGGTCAGCTCCTCTCAAACTGTCCGACCTATGTCAGCATGGAAAACAGATATTAAATGATGATGATGATGATGAAGGTTAGGCTGTAGTCAGTTCCTTTTAAATCTAGAACGACCTTACCTATCTCCTTTTATGAAATTGATAAAATAAATATCCATTCCTTTGCTAACTTAGGATGAGAAACAAGTATGATAAATGGTAATATACTGTACCAGAGACCCATCACCCATGCAACTCATACCAGCAGGGCAAGACAAGTATCCAAACAATGATGATGATGATGATGGTGATGACAGCAAAGGTAACAGTTGCACTGATGTGATCAAGTAGTCTTAGCTTTGCTTTTACACTTTTTTGTGGAACAAATAATTAATGTGACTGAGATGAACAGAGTAATATGTTGATGTCTTATATGAGCACAAAGAGACAATTTTGTTGGGAGGATATAATCAATGAATTCAACCCAGTACATGATTGGTACTTTATTTCATTGATCCTCCCCACCCTTCCCCAGAAGGATGGAAGGTAAAAATCGGCTTTAACAGGATTCATCTCTTACACGCACATATATGGTGGCCTTCCATGTAGTTTCTGTCTATTGAATTCACTCACAAGGCATTGGTTGGCCTGGGACTATAGTAGAAGACACTTATCCAAGGCACCGTACAATGGCACTATACCTGAAATCACGTTTAGGATGTAAACAACAGCAAGGAAATAAAAATCCAGTACCATCTCAAGTCCTGGGATTCATAGGACTGGTTACTCGATTTCTATGATGTATAAGTGACTGAAATCACAGCATTTCCCTCTGAATGGGATGTGAGTCCATTGCAGTGTTACTTATTTACAACTGAGTGGACTAGAACAACTTAAAATAAAGTGCTTTGCTCAAGAACACAAAACACCACCTGGTCCAGGTATTGAAACCATGATCTTGTGGTCATGAGTTCAATATACTAATCCCTAGGTCACACAACTTTATCCTTCAAACAAAGTTTCTGTTAACTCTGTAAATTCCACCAAGGTTAACTTTCCCTTTCATCCTTTTGGGGTTGATAAAATAAGCACCATTTGAACACTGGGGTTAATGTAATCAGCTTACCCCATTCCCTGAAACTGCTAGCCTTGTGCCAAAATTTAAAAACCAATATTAGTTCTGTAAGACGGGTGAGCTGGCAAAATTGTTACCATGGCAAAATGCTTAGTTATCTTACCCTTTCATCCTTTTCGGGTTGATAAAATAAGTATCAGTTGAGTACTGGGGCTGATGTAGTCAACTTAGCCCCTCCCCCAAAACTGCCAGCCTGGTGCCAAAATTTAAAAACCAATATTGGTTCTGTAAGATGGGTGAGCTGGCAGAATTGTTACCACACTGGGTAAAATGCTTAACTGCATTTCATCTGTCTTTATACACTGAGTCCAAATACTGTCAAGGTTGACTTTGCCTTTCATCCTTTTGGGGTTGATAAGATAAGTACCATTTGAGCACTGGGGTCGATGTAATTAGCATACCCTATTCCCTGAAACTGTTGACCTTGTGCCAAATTTGAAACCAATGTTGGTTCTGTACGGTGTTGCACTGACATTTCTTTGTTGACTTCATTATCTGAAATGCTGTGAACCAATGTTAGAAGCCTGTAACCAAAAATATTCTTCATAAATTGTGATATAAGTGCCGGTAGCATGTAGGAGGCACCATTTGAGCGGGATCGTTACCAGCATCACCTTACTGGCACCTGTGCCGTTGGCATGTGTAAAAAGATTTGAGCGAGGTCGTTGCCTGTACCACCTGACTGGCCCCCATGCCAGTGGCATGTAAAAGCACCCACTACACTCTCAAAGTGGTTGGCGTTAGGAAGGGCATCCAGCTGTAGGAACTCTGCCAGATCAAGACTGGAGCCTGGTGCAGCCATCTGGTTCGCCAGCCCTCAGTTAAACCGTCCAATCCATGCTAGCATGGAAAGCAGACGTTAAACGATGATGATGATGATGAAAGTAAATAAGACATTTCAGCCTTGATTATTCCATCTTGTTTTCAAGGTTAGCATGTCCAGAACCAGATTATCAAATGTGGTGTTCCTTCAAGACAGGTGTAATTTATGGGCAATTTGGCTGCTGTTTCTAGCGGTCAAGTATCTACATACAGGTTCCATGGATTTGTTTGAGTCATATTTAATTTCCTTCAGTTTTTTGTAGCTATTTTCTTTGGACATAAAACAACTTAGCTCTTTAGCTCTTTATAAGTGGACTATTGTTAAATACAAAACAGGTTTAACTACATTCTATTTTTATTTTTCATTCTTTTTTACCGTAAGTTTACATATTTTCATAAAACATTATGAAATCTGAATATACAGGTCATTCATATAAAATATAACCCTCAATTTATTTTGGTAGGTAAAGTATATAAATGTATCCTAATTCCTCTCTCTCTCTCTCTCAAATAGGATAAAAGAACCTTGACTTCAATTTGTTCTTCATTTTTCTTTTGACTTTATGTCGCACTGGAGATTAGATAAATATAGAAGAAGTTAGTGTTGCACTTTCGATGGAAAGTTTTACACAACACCTTAGGCAAGTGTCTCTGACTACAGCTCTGATCCAAACAATGGCATGTGAGAGAAGTTGTTTGAGAGAAACAGTGTGAGAAAGCCTGTCATGTGTGTGTGTGTGTGTGTGTGTGTGTGTGTGTATGCACACACACACACAAATATGTATATATCCAGCCATAGAAAATGTGTCCCAGCAAACTTCTGTTTGTCCTATGCAAGCAAGGAAAATGGATGTCAAATGAACGAATCTGTCTGTTTGCATGGATGTATATATATATATATATTATATATATATATATATTTATATATATATGTATGTGTGTGTGTGTGTGTGTGTGTGTAAATATATATATTTATTTATAGATATATGCCTGCATGTATATACATATGTGTGTGTGTGTGTGTGTGTGTGTGTAAATATATATATTTATTTATAGATATATGCCTGCATGTATATACATATGTATGTTTATGTATGTATGTATGTATTCATGTATATACATCCATGTATATATATGTGTGTACATTTTACATTACATATGCATATGTATGTATGTACATATATAAATTGGCCTCATATTTTTAAGGAAGGTCAAATCATATGAACTTTAGAAGCAAGACTTGGTTTACCGAGAATATTTTGTTACAAACCCACCTGCCAACTTTTGTGGAAGAAAATTGCTATACTTGTCTTGTAGCTGATTCTTAAGAAATTCTAAGTATCTGAAAGGAATAGGTTTACTGATAATATTTTCTTAAAAATGTTATGTTGGCCATTACAAACAGTATTACCTTATATATCCATCATCAACATCTTGTTATCATCCTCATTAATCATTATTATTATTCAAGCGCTAACCGTCTTCCTTCAAAATTGCTTCCCTTGTGCCTAAATTAGAAACATTATTATTATTATTAAAGTTATGAGCTGGTTTAATTGTTATCATGTGAGGCAAAATGCTTAGCCCTTCCCCAAAATTTTACACCTTGTGCTTATAGTGGAAAGGATTATTATTATAATATATTATTATTATTATTATTATTATTATTCGGTGGCACGTAAAAAGCACCATTCGAGCGTGATCGTTACCAGCGTCGCCTTACTGGCACTTGTGCTGGTGGCACATAAAAAAACATTCGAGCAAGGTCGTTGCCAGTGCAGCTGGTCTGGATCCTACGCAGGTGGCATGTAAAAAAAAATATTATTATTATTATATTATTATTATTATTATTATTATTATTATTATTATTATTCAGTAGTTTTATTTTTATAGCGTGCTTTCACTTCACTACCGAGCGCAGCTCTGTGTGCCTTGGGTATGTGCTGTGATTTGTTGTGATGCTCTGATGGTTATTGTATGGAAAGTGTTCTGCGTAGGATGTGTGCAGTGCCTAGTAGTGCAATTTTCTGTATGTTATATGTGTTTGTAAGTCCTGGTGTTTTTGTTTATTAATATTATTAATATTATTATTATTATTATTATTATTATTATTATTATCAATATCGTCTCTCAATTTTATTTCCATTTCCTGCCAAGTGTCTTCCCAGCACTTAGGGCAAAGAAACTCACTGGGTTATTAATATTATTATTATTATTATTATTATTATTATTATTATTATTATTATTATACTTTGTTTGCTTTGAGAATTAGGTTTTGGGAACTTAAATTTTTGATAAAACAGTTAGCTGAATGTAAGGCTGTTTGGGAAACAAGAGGTTGTGAATGTGGTAAGGCCAGAAAAATCAGATCACTTTGGTACTTTTCTTCATAATAATAATAATAATAATTGTGTACAGTGCTCAGGTGCACTACAACTCATCTAAAGTGTATATATAATCAGGTGTAGTTTCGGCGGATTTCGGAAAGCATGAGGGCCTTAAAAGATGCAGTGTCATGGCAGTCAACAACTGACGCAGGCAGTTTATTCCATGCTTCAGCAACTCTGAGCGTGAAAAAATGTTTCCGAAAGTCATGGGAGCTGTATTGTTTTCTGACTTTGTAGGCATGTCCACGTGTGTTAGACACATGGAGATCAAAAAGGTGTTCAGTGTTGTTGTTGGTGAGGTGGTTGATAACTTTGTGGGTGTTTACCAAGTCCGTCGCCAAACGCCGGAGCTTCAGTGAATCCATGCCCAGGGAAACAAGGCGCTCAGAATATGGTAGGTGTCTGATGGAGGGTATGCGTTTGGTTGCACGTCTCTGGACAGATTCCAGGAGGTCAATGTTCTGTGCAAGATAGGGGTTCCAAACTGATGATGCGAATTCCAAGTGTGGTCGTACCATAGCTGTATACAGTTTTAAATAGACACACAATATTTGAATTCTCTATACATACACTGTAAAACCAGTTATTTTTGCTTGGTGTTACTGATGAAAGAAAGAAACAGTAGATTGTTATCTTCATAATATCCAGCTTTGTTTGGGTGTTCTATAAAAGAATATGGTAATTCATACTTGTTACTTGAAGCAGAAGCAATCTTGAAAATATGGTGGTAGGAACTTGACACAAGAATAGAAAAACAAATCCTAAATCTATAAACTATTTGCTTTGAATGGTTGAGATATTTATATATTTTTATGAATGCCGGCTTTTCAAAACATTATACACACTCACATACACTTGTGTACTTGCATTCATAGCCATAGATTCACACGGTACCCTACATCAGTTGCAAAATATTCAGTGAACTAACGCATTCCTTTGTTGTTAAGTAGTAGAGGCTTTGAACTGAAGATTTGTGTGTGTGTGTGTGTAAACATAGTGCTGTGAAGGATGAATAAGGATAATAAGAGATGTTAAAATACTGGTTGGAAATGGGATGAGAGTATTACTGTAGGTGGTGTGTAATGTGAAAGTAAAAAAAAAAAAAAATCCCCAAAATTACAAGGTCAGAAAGTTATTTAGAATTTGCTCTTTCTAGTATTATATGCTAGCAGTGAAGAAAACTGAAGAATGTTTGAGAAGCAGTCACAGATTTGTTGATGCTAAGGATGTTGGGCTTCATAGAATACAATGGCACATGATCAAAATCCTGAAACACTGCCAGTAATGTCTGTTGTATGTAGAGATTTTGGTGTGGTCTCCTGTAGTATCCATAATCTACACCAGTAGTTCCCATAGTAGCTAGTCCCCCCCCCCACACACATTGAGAGCAGTGGAAGATCCATGGGGTGTTGAAGAAAAATGAGGTGATAATGGAGTGACCAAAACAGGGCAATGAATGTAAAAAAAAAATATAGGGTTAACTAGGTTAAGTTTTATTTGTGAAATACTGTTGTTTTGAATTTGCTGCAGAAAATGTTCTTGTCTGTGATGGTGAGTGGCAGTGGGGCACTAGGAATGTGGCCTTAGAACCAAGGGGTGGCAACCTGAAAAGTCTGGGAACCACTGATCTACACTGATCTACACGTGATCTGGGTTAGGTTTAGGGCTAGTTAGGGTTTAGGGTTAAGGATTGAATTTAGGGTGAGGGTTTAGGATAAACTGCACATTGAAGTCCAAATGACCTGGTATATCACTTGCTAAAGTGGCACTGAGATTTCTATTTAATTGCATAAAAAAAGCAATGCTCTTGAGAAAGACATGAATAAAACAAAATCTCACTTTTCCTTTCACTGGTATGGGTTTTGTGGACTTGTCTGAACATAAGAAATCATTTAGTTGCTTGTTTAGATAAGGCCATCTGTCATTTGTATATGAAACATACTATCAAATCCATACAGCAAAAATATAAATAAAAGATGTCCATATAATTTGTTTAGTAATGTTGATTCACTTTACAGCAGTAGAATATACTGGGTAATCCAAAAGTTCCTTTACCCAGGATTGTTTATTTTATATACCTAACTTAGAACTGATAGGGAAAGTTGATTTACAGTGGATGAACATATCTCCCAACCCCTGAGTGATTTTGATTTGGAAGACAAATAGAGTAATGGATCTAGATGACTGTTTCACTGAAACTGTTAGGTTCTCTAGACCTAAAGATGTCTTCAAATGGTTACCCAGCTAGGAAGGTTTCAATTTATTTCTTCTTTCCACATCCTTAGGATTTTTATAGCAAATTCATTATATTGTGTTATTTTTAGGACAATGAATATTTTCTCATCTTTTGTCAATGACTTTTTGTAAAATATATAAAACAAAATATAAATAAAAAAATATTCACAAAAGCAGCAAAGATGGGATTAAAAATATCTAAGAAAAAAATTGTACCAAAAAAATAAATAAAAGCTGTATATATGATTTTAAATGTTAAAGAAATTTCTGAATAACCCTATATATCTTTTGCCATTCTGAGTTCAAAATCTGTTGAGAAAGTTGACTTTACCTTTCAACCTCCAGAAGCTTGAGTTAATTGGCTTCCCACCCCATAAAACTGTATGGTCTTGTTACTTTGTAAGAAATGTTTGTTAACATTTCAGAGATTTACTTGCAAAACAAGTGATTTTATCTGAGACCATGTGTTGAAAGTAAAACAATTACAGTATGGTTCCATTGCATCTCAGTGGAACCATATCAGTGACTAGGTCGCAGATAGTTCAACAAAAACTTTTGACCCCAAATAATAAATATTTAAGTGAAGTTGTGTGTTTTTGAATGGCTAATTTGTATCTCCCATGCTGTAATTGCATTGTTAATATAAATTCTTAAAATGATGGTTTCCTTCACTGTGACCTTGTGCATATGTTGGAAATCATTATTGATTCAGTCTAGGATAAACACAAGTTTGCTTTCATTGAACTTCATCATGTTTCTTTCCTACACCAGTGTTATCAGAATATGTTGCTCTATACTTCAGCTTTACTGAGTTTCCGTAGTCATACAAGTTTGAAAAACTACTCTACCTTTAAGCCAGTAGAATATTTTGTTCTAGAATTTTTTTCCATCTAAGGAGTTCAGTCCTCCAATACTGTAAAATTGTGAAATTCTTGTCAGTCTTACTATACATCCCTATCCTCTTTGCTTCAGACTTTTCCATGGTACTTATCATAAAATTGACTGTTTCAGTAACAGTCAAATATTTAGACCTCGGAGAAGATGCAGTGCTATTGATGAGTTTCAAACTGTTCCTCCTTTGGTCTAGAAATTGACTCTCTAGATTCTCAACTAGCTGTAACTCTAACCAGTTATCTTTATGAGATTTAAATTCAAGTCCAAGGCTGGAACTCTAATTAACCAGCTAATTAATTGTCCCTGACTGTAGCCGATAAGATAAAAGATAATACATAGTACTTTATAAAACCCTCTATAATCTGTTGTTATTGTTCTGTCATTGATTATTGTTGTTTGGAAAGTAAACTAATGTGAGTGTGAGGCTGTTAATGTTAAGAATGGCATGATGTTTTTATTGGTGTAGATATCTGTTATTTCAGCTATCAATTATCAGGTGAGAATTCAAAGTCTAATAATGAAATTTGGTAAAACTTGAACACATGACTTAATTAGGTTGATGGCTAAATCTGGGATGGAAGTCTTAATGATAAAAATGATAATATAATTTCAAGGTGTTTATTTTTCTTAAACTTTTAATTGTATTTATTGGATTGAAGAAAAAGGGACAGTATCGTTAACTATGTAAACTGAATCTAGTGTGTAAGGATAAGTGAATGACTTTGTTGTAAGTTACTGGTGGATGGAAAAGTTTCTAGAGGGTTGTAGTTCACAGAGAAAAGGGACAGAAAGAAGGAACAAAAGGAAATGTACCTGCTTCATAATAAGGTTTGGATAAGAAGGTGAGGCAATACAAGTGTAGCATGCAATAATTATCAAGTTAAAAGGAGCTGAAACTTTTGAAGGAGTAGTAGTAGTAGATGATAGAGAGGGCATGTACTATAATGACCAATGGCTGTAAACTGTTCATGAGTGAAATGTTACCTTTTAATTTAATACTACAGCCTAGACAGGGCTGTGGATTTTGTTTTTAAGGAGGCACTTTATTTTCACATTGCTCCAGTTGAAATGAGTTACAACATCACTAGTGCCAAGCTGTATCAGCATTTGCCTTTCCTTTGACTAACATTGGTGGCATGAAGTGGTGAGACTGGTATTCTTGGGCAACTGCAGGTCTTCCATAAACAACCTTACCTGGATTTGTGCCTCAGAGGGGAACATTCTAGGTGCAATCCCATGGTCTTTCATGGCCGAAGGGGCTCTTTAGTTTGAGGAAAGGGACAATCAATAACTATTAACATTTCCAACTAAAACCTTTTTTCACTACCAATTCAAGATTGTTCTTTGTCCAGTTTTTCTAAGCCCAACTTTATCCACTCATCTGTATCATCATTAATAGATATATCTTTACATGGTTGTTCAAGATGCAGAAATAGCAGCCAAATCCTTTTCAAATCACACTTTATATCTTTAAAAAAAACATACTGGATAATGTAATCCAAGGTACACTCTGCTTCAAACTAAGACAGAATGGAATATTTTCAGTCATTTGTCTGCTCAGTTGATGCTATTTGAGGCTGAACAACATCCCTTTGCAAGTAACACCAGAGATTTCTGAATAATGACAGTAGTGGGTTAGAAGACCTATCTTCATAATCTATTTTAACAGTTAGAGCTGGATACTTTTTATATTGTTAATGATTTAGTTATAAATAGATCTTCTAGTCAGAATGTACTTGACACTAATTGAGCTATTGCTTTTCATGTGTTAGTCATCCTCAATGATTTGTTGTTTTAAATATACTAATTTTCTCACCCTCTTATATATAATATTGAACATCTGAGTAATGATCCTCTTAGAACTATTTTGGAAAGTATGAAGAATTTTAGTAAAGCGAAAACCTGTCCAGATGTGTCTCTTGCATTTGCAAAACTGGGATCTTTTCACTTTGACCGGCAGATTTAAAAAATAATTTCTTTGTAACTAAACACTTTTGAACTTCGTATACTGGTACAATGTGTCACATAAAACATCTTTTTTTCTTGGCTTTCTTGAGAAAATTCTGTAGTTTGTAAGCTATTTCTTGCTTAATTTCTCGTATTTCGGCAATTTCAACCAATCAGTGACGTCTTTTGAGGTGAATACAATTACTGCTGTTGTTTGTCAACAAGTTCAACAAAAACTTCTGGCGGTGTATATTTCGTTTAAGAAACAGATTGAAATGCAATAAAATAGATCGATACTCGGACCTGAGATTATCTATGTTCTTTATATATTAAATATGTAGTGAATTCATTTTATAACAGCAACAAGAAAAAAAGTATTAGAAAAAAACTGAAAGAAAAATGCACACAAAACTAGAAGATTATCATTTTTTTTGTACCCCTCCATCACTGTAGGGTTAGAATTATGAGTAGACACTAAATGGGGAAACAGTTTTGTTATCCAGCTCAGTTTACGAGTGACTCCTCAGTTTATGGCCACAAAATGTTTATATTTGCAGCATCTTTCGCATCATTATATAATATAAATTTATAGATATGTATTAGCCTTTGAATTATTATCTTTTCCTCATCTCATAAGTATTTCTAGTTAGATTTTTGACACTCATTACTTTATGTCAATGCTATCAAAGAAGCTAAGCCTGTAAGAGTTATGAACTTTCCACAGCAGCACAACACAGTGACTGTAGTGAGATTTGAACTCCTGCCCATATAGTGTGGAGTTCGGTATTCTAAATGTATAGCTATGGTGTTTTCATTATCTAAATTCACTGCTTTTTATACACATTCCAACCCATCCTCCCATCCTATTTGTGAGTATTCTGATACTTGTTTTATCTATTGTTAAAAGTTACTAATTTCAACTTGTTATTTTTAACACTCCTGGGAGACTAGTCTTCCCAGAAGATATACTCCTCAAGTTTATTATTTATCTTTGAGTTGTAAGTGAGTATGATTTCATAGATATGGTAGATATGGAGAGAGGATGAACTATCTTGGAGAAAGCCATATTAGTGTCTTAATTTTTAGGTCATAATTTTAATGTGACTAGAATTTCAAAGTTATTAAATCACCATATTCTTCATTTATCTATCTGTAATATTTTGTATCAGCAGAATAAATCAATGTAACTTTAGCTGTATATGTTTTGAAACACCTGTTGTTTCTGGAAATGTTGAAAGAAAATATATATACATAATTTCTTCTTATTTTCATTTTATTTTATTTTATTCTGGTTGTGGGAACCTCATTGCTATTTTGATTCTACCATAATTCTACATTTCTATAATTTTCTGATCAACAAATGGTATAACACTCACTGCAACTATAAAAGCATTACTAGGTAATTGATATTGCACAGCATATATAATGGTCTTAGAGTGATTTAAAATGCAAAAATCTATTTTTGTCTATAGGGTACTTCATTTAATCAACTTATTGTGTTGCGCGCACACACACACATGCATGCAAATTTTGAACTACATACAGCATTACTTATAAGAATATGTGTGTGTTTGTGTGTACATGGCCCAGTGGTTAGAGTGATGCTCTCTTGATCACGGTTTCAATTCCTGAATTGGGTAGTGCATTGTGTTCTTGAGTGGAACACTTCATCTCATGTTGTTCATGATCACTTCAACACTTGATGTCTGGTACTCAGTACCCCTGTTCAGGCAACGTCAATTTGGTGGAGGGAGTGAGCTAATTTGCAGCACATACATTTAATCACTATAAGCAGATCATTTGTGTAGGTTGTTCAGCAAGAGATTGCAGAATAATCTTTCTTGGACTACAAGAGATTACTATCATCATCATCATCATTATCATATACACACAAGTTTTGAGGATGGTGTGTGTGTGTGTGTGTGTGTGTGTATACATACATACAACACTTACAATACATCCAGTTTTGAGGATGGTGTGTGTATACACATACACACCATCTACAAAGCTGATAGATATTGCATGTTTATACCTTGGTTCCGTTCAATTCCATTTTCTATTGCATCCATGTATAATTCTGCAAATGTGAGCCCTAAGGGAGAACCCATGACTACGCCATCTCACTGCTTGCATACTTTGCCTTGTAAAGATCAAAAAGATATGTCTGTTGCACAGTGTACTAACAGTTTCTTATGTATATCAGCTCATATCATGAATGGATTTAGTTGAGGTGTTTGCACACAATATTTAAAATTGATTTTTATTGTCTCTGCTACTCGAACATAAATAAACAGACTTGTTACTGAACATTGGTAAAAAAGAAACTTACAAAGTAAGTAACAATAGATGTTGTATATTTTGTTCGTTTCTAGGAACTTGTTTTCATGAACTCTATGTCTCTGCAGAGTGAATTGTTTGATGTTTAATTGTTTAGTGATTTTTATGTTATATATTTATTCTAGATATTACAAGTAAGAGAGATTGTTTCATTTGTCGATTTTTAATGAGCCATAGATATATGCTTGGGGGAAAATAAGAAACCTATATTATTCAGCTTAACTTTTAATTAGATAGTATTATCTTTCTGAATCTTTGTAAATTTGTGAATGTTAATGAGTAAATTGTTAATTTTTGTAATATTCTGTAATATTTTGTATTCATCTTTATCTATAACTACAAACTGATTTGTAACAACAAATGTATTACTTTTGATCACTTTTTTGATGTTTGATGTTTGATGTTTTTTGATGGTTTTTTTAATCATGCAGAGTTTGTTCAAGGCTTTTAGTTTATAAAAACTTTATGTGTGTGTAAATATGTGCATATATAAACTATTGTTGTTTGTGATTCCATTAAAAACGGAAAGAACCACAGTTGAAATTTGAGAGTATAATTTATCTAGTTACACTTATAGATTGAATACTGTTGGATTACCAGTCATTTTTATACACACACACACACACACAAACAGATGTTTATTACATTAAAAGTTGACAATCTACTAAGGGTTTGCTCTGGGGTGGGCGAAACTCTTGAGCAGACTCTCTCAACTTATGATACATGCATGTTCACAAATGCATTTAGATATATGCATATATTCATAAACATATGAAACACATGCACTCACAGATATGCACCATTAACATACATGCTCACGCTCACACAGATTCACACATCACACAACTGTTTTATCAGCAATGAAGCAGCTGTTAGTGTATCACCAACAGGAAGCAGCATCATAAACATCAGAAAATCTGGAGAGAAATAATAATAATAATAATAATAATAATGATAACTTTACAAAAATTACACTAAATCATTTATGATAGAGACATCATAAAATGTTGCTGTTACTGATGATGATGATGGTGATGATGATGATTAAATCTAATGTAATAACAAATAAATCACTCTGCAGCACCTGTATAATATGAGATATGATAAATTTTTTCTTGCTCTTTTTCACTTGTTCACTTGACTATCAGTTAATCTTTCTTTTGATATATGAATGCTTATCTGTGTATATGTTTGTGTGAGTGTGTATGGTGGTGGGAGGTTTGAGAGCAAGAAAAAAAAACTTTAAAAAAAAGAGATGGAAAGAAAATTCCCTGGTAGACAGAGAAAGAGATAGCCAGCTAGTTAGAAAGACAGATACATAGATAGGTAGATAGACAAATAGTAGGTGGGCAGGTAGAAAGGTGTGTGTGTGTGTGCGTGTGTGTGTGTGTGTGTGTGTGCATTGATAGAGAGATAGATAGATAGATAGATAGATAGACAGACAGACAGACAGATAGATAAGAGAGATAAGATAGATAAGAGAGATAAGATAGATAGATAGATAAGATAGATAGATAGATAAGAGAGAGAGAGATAGATAGATAAGAGAGAGAGAGATAGATAGATAAGAGAGAGAGAGAGATAGATAGATAGATTGATTGAACAGCAATAGATAAAAAAAGTAAATAGACAAACTGGCCAATAGACGTATAGATAGGCAGGGCAGCTAAATGGAAAGATAGCTTAGTTGTAAAAGAGACATGAGCATGTAGATAAAATAATATTACAACTACCAGGATGTTCATGCCGTTTATGACAAAATCCCTATTTCTGTGTCTCTATTGTAAGATGAATGTTTGATTTCATATTTCAAGTTGTTCAATTAATTAAAGTAGTTAGTCACTGGATTGTAATGTGACTCAGTATTTTTCAGACATCTGTACCAATTATGTGTTTTTTTTTTGTTTTTATCTGGCTTGAAAACAAAAGACACACATCTTTATCCAATATGGTATCCAACATAGGTGTTTCCAGAAACACCAATGTTGGATAGTTTTTTTCGATAGGCTCTTATCATCCACCTTGTCAAAGGCCTACATTTTTCAGTTTCTTTCTACCAAATCTACTCAAAAGTGTGTGTGTGTGTGTATGTATGTATGTATGTATGTATGTATATAAAGTTAATCCAAATATGAAAGCACAAAAAAACACAACAACACGAGGACGTGGAACAAATATAGTATTATTGGACACTCAGGAAAGAAGGAAAGAAGTAGGGTTTAACGTTTCGAGTGGAGCTCTTCGTCGGGAACATAGGAGAAGGAAAGATCCAGAGAAGGGAAGACAGAGGAAAAAAATTGCAAAAGTACACATGCGTTCACACACACATATATATATATATATATATATATATATATGTTCTTTTACTTGTTTCAGTCATTTGGCTGCAGCCATGCTGGAGCACCACCTTTAGTCAAACAAATTGACCCCCGGACTTACTCTTTGTAAGCCTAGTACTTATTCTATCAGTCTCTTTTGCCAAACTGCTAAGTTACAAGGGCATAAACACACCAATATCAGTTGTCAAGCAATGGTGGCGGGGACAAACACAGACACACACACACACACATATATATATGAGTGTATATGTATGTATATATGTTTATATATTTGCATCTATATATGTGTATGTATTTATATCTTTGTGTGTATGTATTTACGTTTAATCATAGATATGTATATGGTATGTATATTGTGTTTGCGTATAGGTATGTGTCTACATATATTCATACATACATCCATATATATATATATATATACACATGTAAATGTAATATGTGACAATTATTCAGTAGCCATGATAAAACTCCAAATTTCGGATGTCGGGGTGGAAATCCACACCGCCATCTCTTCAGTTATCCGGCCATTGGAAAAAATGCTATGAAAAGGCATTTTTT
This sequence comes from Octopus sinensis, assembly GCF_006345805.1. NCBI lineage: Eukaryota > Metazoa > Mollusca > Cephalopoda > Octopoda > Octopodidae > Octopus > Octopus sinensis. Next base: position 175,276,653 of record NC_042997.1, read on the forward strand.
CATAACATTTTTTCCGATGGCTGGATAACTGAAGAGATGGCGGCATGGATTTCCACCCTGACATCCGAAACTCGGAGTCTTATCATGGCTACCGAATAATTGTCACATATTAAATTTACTGATAAATTCCTCTATTTACATAATATCAAGGTCTCTTTCATTCTGTTGTTGCCTTACCATTTCCATCAATAAAAAATCTTGCACAACAAATATATTGCTTGCGAAGACATGTTAGGGCAAGCGAAATCGAAATCGAATTGAACCAGCCAGGATTCCTGGTCTGGTGGTACGTGTACGTAAAAAGCACTATTCGACTCGTGGCCGATGCCAGCGCCGCCTTGACTGGCTTCCGTGCCGGTGGCACATAAAATACACCAATCCGACCGTGGCCGTTGCCAGCCTCGCCTGGCACCTGTGCAGGTGGCACGTAAAAAGCACCCACTACACTCACGGAGTGGTTGGCATTAGGAAGGGCATCCAGCTGTAGAAACATTGCCAGATAAGACTGGAGCCTGGTGCAGCCTTCTGGCTTCCTAGATCCCCGGTCGAACCGTCCAACTCATGCTAGCATGGAGAACGGACATTAAACGATGATGATGATATGACGGGCTTCTTTCAGTTTCCGTCACTCAAGGCTTTAGTTGGCCTGAGGTTATAGCAGAAGACACTTGCCAAAGGTGCCACACAGTGAGACTGAACCCAGAACTATGTGACTGGGAAACAAGCTACTTACCACACAGCCACATATGATAAGTTTTTCAGTTTCTCTCTACCAAATCTACTCAAAAGGCTTTAGTCAGCCTTTGAGGATACTGTAGAAAACACTTGTCTGAAGTCACAAGTGGTAGGGTTGAACCTAGAGCCAAGTGGTTGGAAAGAGAAAAGAAATTCAAAATGCACTTAAAGTTCTAACAAAATATATTTACTTAACCAGTTTCAAAATTTCATGATTATCAGATGGAGAGCCAAATAGAGAATCCTGTCTGTCTGTGTATATGTGTAAGTTTGTATATGTGTATATATATATATATATATATATATATATATACATACATACACACACACACATATATGTATGTGTGTATGTATATGTGTATATGTATGTAAATATGTGTATATATTTGGATGTATATATGTGTATGTATTTATCTCTCTGTGTATGTATTTACGTATAATCGTAGATATGTATATGGTATGTATATTGTGCTTGTGTATAGGTATGTGTCTACATATATTCATACATACATCCATATGTGTGTGTGTGTGTGCGTGTGTGTGTATTCCATGCATAATCAAAAAATTAGATCACTCTTAAAAAATGTTTCCAAACGAAATCAATATGCTCTTTCTCATTATATATATAAATATATATATATATATATATATATTATATATATATATATATATATATATATTATATATATATATATGCTGATGAAATGCGTGTGATAAAAATTTCTAGCGATTTAATGTTTTTACTTAAAAAATGTATCAAATGCAGAAAAATATAAAAATTTTATCATGATATCCTGGAAAATCATTTAGTTAACATTTCTTTTTTAAAGTTATGGGAGTAAATTGGAACATTAAATTGGCAAGCAGCATTAACTCTTCTAAAACTACATTTCTAAAGAGGAGACAGCCCACATGTTCCAATTAATTTTGAAAATAATCAAGAATTATGGAAAGTTCTAGTAAAATATCTGCAACTTTATATTTTGCTGGCGTTGATCTGATGAATTCTCGTGTCTTGATTCACATTTTAATGAGATATTTTAATTGAGATTGTAATTTAAATATGGACAATTTCATACAGCCAAACTTGAATGGGTTAGTATTAATGGGCTTAAATGTAATTAATCTAAATGATTAGTCATAAACATTAATAAAAAACAAAAGAAAGCCTACTTTTTTTAAAAGCTTTAATTGAGTCAAGTCATAATTTAAATTAAAACTGTGCTTCATTTCAAACTTTCCTCCCTATACAATTCCACTTTGCTCATAAACCCCACTTCCCACTATTTGTCCTTAACTGTTTTGTATGCTTATTGCTTTACATTCTTATATGTCGTTTTTTCTTTTGTTTCAATGTGTGGGATGATCTTTCTCTTTTTAATGCCATCAATTTTACAGCTGGATGCCCTTCTTAGCACTCTACTGGCAAATAAGAGTGAAACTTTGTTTATTGCTTTCAGTCAAACCAATTAGGGCATGCAGAGTCGTATACCTTGCTCATGGGGACAAAACATTGATGTCTGCAGTAGAATTTGAACTATTACCACGCAGCCAGGTCTCTCATCTGTTATCTTAACCACATAGCCACATGGATACAAACCAGTGAGGAGTTTCTTCTTAATTGGCATGTAAAAAGCACCATCCGATCGTGGCCATTTGCCAGTCTCGTCTGGCACGTAAAAAGCACGCACTACTCTCACGGAGTGGTTGGCATTAGGAAGGGCATCCAGCTGTAGAAACATTGCCAGATCAGACTGGGCCTGGTGCAGCCTTCTGGCTTCCCAAACTCCCATTGAACCGTCCAACCCATGCTGGCATGGAAAGTGGACGCTAAACGATGATGATGATCTACATTACTGTCGATCACATCCTACCATTTTATAAAAGAAAGGACATATTAAGACAATATAGTCCTCACACAACGAGTATTTATATTGATAATACTGGAATAAATTCTCTTTGAATAACAGACTACATTTCTTTGTGTAAATGAGTTCTTAACAAGCTCTACTGCTGCTATAAGTAAATAACAATATACATCTTATCTGAAGTTTTTAATGGGTTGGCTGGGAGTCATACTCTCTTTTACTTGTTTCAGTCATGTGACTGTGGCCATGCTGGAGCACCGCCTTTAGTCAAGCAAATCGACCCCAGGACTTATTCTTTGTAAGCTTAGTACTTATTCTATCGGTCTCTTTTGCTGAACTGCTAAGTTACGAGGTCATAAACACACCGGCATCGGTTGTCAAGTGATATTGGAGGGACAAACACAGACATACAAACATATACACATACATACATACATACATATATATATATATATATATATATATATATATACACACACATATATATGACGGGCTTCTTTCAGTTTCCATCTACCAAATCCACTCACAAGACTTTGGTTGGCCCAAGGCTATGGTAGAAGACACTTGCCCAAGGTGCCACGCAGTGGGACTGAACCTGGAACCATATGGTTCGTAAGTAAACAAATTACCACACAATCACTCTTACGCCTACGTCATAATGAATCTTCTTTTTTTTTTTTTTTGGTTTCACTAATTGGACTGTTGGCAATGCTATAGCTTCACCTTCAGTGGGTTTTAGTTGATTATATTGGCTTTAGTACTTTGTATTGCATATAGTTTTTTAATCCCTCAAACAGAAATGGATGTGTTATGACTTGGTATATGCAAATGTACTCACACATTCATATTAATGTACACATATACTTTTCCTCACACAAACACATACACACATTAATTAGAACTGAGTGAATATCTAGAAAGGGTGGTAGAAGCTAATTGTAAGAAAGAAGACAATGGAAAAACCTGTTATGAAGTTGCTTGTGTTGAACTTTGTTTTTGATTAGAAAAACACTGGATGCAAACCCTATTTTCTATATGGCTGTGTCAATATCCTTGTTTATGTTTCTGTTGAAGACTGTCACTGAAATTTAAAACGTGTTTAATCAAGGAAGAAGCCTCCAGATTGACCTAGATACTAAATTCTCCTCCAAAAGAATCCTTCTTAAGGGGAAAAAAATTGTTTCATTCTCAATTATTTCTGTATTTATTTAGTAAATATTTCTTTTTCTTTTACTTGTTTTAGTCTTTAGACTGCAGTCATGTCTGGGCACCGCCTTGAAGAGTTTTAATTGAGCAAATCCACCCCAGTACTTTTTTTTTTAAGTCTGGGGTTTATTCTATTGGTCTCTTTTGTCATCGCTAAGTTATTGGGACATTAACAAACCAACACTGGTTGTCAAGCAGTGGTTGAGGAAAAACAGAGACACAAAGACACACACACACAATGTCTGTGTGTGTATTTATATATATATATATAACACCACCTGTCTTCATCTTTTGTGTTTTCGTAAACTCTCCCTATATATAAATATGTACAACAGGTTTCTTTCAGTTTCTGTCTACTGAATTCACACATAAGGCTTTGGTCAGCCTAGGGCTATAGTAGAAGACACTTGCCTTAAAGTGCCACACAGTGGGACTGAACCTGAAACCACATAGTTGCAAAACAAGCTTCTTAACCACACAGTTATATTTGCACCTATTGCCATGCTTCATATATTTAACTCTGAGTATTTTCTGAGTATTTTTCCCTCAGCCTCACTTTTAAATTTATGATACTAATCAGTGTTCATTCTCAAAAATCACATGTACTTTTCTCTAGTCACCTTAGATCTGTTGTTGTGGTTAGACTTTGCCTCATTGATGACCTTTAATATGACCAAAACATGTCTGGGTTTGTCACTGTACTGATAAAGACTACTCCTTGTCCCTTGCAATTTAATTTTAATTCATTGTAATCAATTTATATTTCAAAGTAGGGGTGTCTCCTCTACCTTTCCTGACTAAAGTCAGACATTAAGATACAAGTTGAATTTATTGAAATTTCTTGGTATATTATGTATGTTAGTGCTCACTTCATCATCAATCATCATCATCATCATCATCATCATCATCATCATCGTTTAACGTCCGCTTTCCATGCTAGCATGGGTTGGACGATTTTGACTGAAGGCTGGCAAACCAGATGGCTGCACCAGTCTCCAATCTTGATCTAGCAAAGTTTCTACAGCTGGATGCCCTTCCTAACGCCAACCACTCCGAGAGTGTAGTGGGTGCTTTTTACATGGGGGCCAGTCAGGCGGTATTTGCAATGACCTCACTTGAATCTTTTTACACATGCCACCGGCACAGGTGCCAGTGAAGCGACATTGGTAACGATCACGCTCGAATGGTGCCCTTTTACGTGCCATGGGTATGAAAGCCAGTTGGCTGCTCTGGCAACGATCACACTCGGATGGTGCTCTTGGCACCCTACAAGCACAGGCATAAGTGCCAGTAAGGCGACACTGGTAATGATCATACTTGAATAGCTGCTCTGTCAACGATCACACTCGTATGGTGCTCTTTGCACCCTGCTAGCACGGATGCCAGTCATCGAATTGATTTTGATTTCACTTGCCTCAACAGGTCTTCGCTAGCAGAGTTTAGTGACCAAAGAAGGGAAAGGTATGCATAAGCAGGCTGGTTATGCTCCTGGCATAGGCCACGGGTTATGGTCTCCATCATTTTTATGTCTGCTTTAACCTGATTGCTTGGATTGGACATGTCCTTCCCAACATAGTGTCCTGCCATCTGTTGTGTTCTTTTGTCATTTCTTGTTTGCAATTCAACTTTTACCACTTCTGCCCATGTCTTCGTTAGTCCTCCTCTTCTACAGTTTCTTTTCACTTGGATATCCTAGTATTTCACATGCTAAACTCCATATGCACCACATGTCCATACCAACATAGTCTTCATTCCTGAACACCACAGTTGATTTCTCTTATACCTAGTTTATTTCTCAGTTCATCACTTTCACATCACATCATTTGCTTCATTTCTCTCTTACTTTCACACATTATCTTCATTCATTGTCCATGTCTCACTACTTTGTGTACAAGCAACATACACTCTACTCTTTACATGAAGAGAGATCCCTTTGTTGTCAACAGATGTAATAGTTCGCTGAACTTTTTCCCCACTGTCCTTATTCTGACTACTATGCTTTCAGAACACCTTGATTAGGTTACCTGGGTAAGAGAAACTAGCAACTATTTCTATAGAGCCATCCAACTATTGAAAAGAAGTTCTTGGTGTTGCTATTATCATTATTATTATTGCTATAAAGGTGGTGAGCTGGTAGAATCATTAGTGGACTGGACAAAATGCTTAGTGGCAGTTCTTCCAACTCTTTATGTTCTGACTTCAAAAGCTACTCAGGCTGACTTTGCTTTTCATTCCTCCAGGATTAATAAAATAAATATCAGTTGAGCATTGCATTCAATGTAACTGACTATCCCACTTCCCTAAAATTGCTGGCCTTGTGCCAAAATTTGAAATCATTATTAGTATCATTATATTAAAATCAACATTGAAATTTAAATTCATTATTTGAAGCACTGAGGTATGTACTGCTACATTGTGAGTTCAAATCATGCCCAGCTCAACTTAATCTTTCCATCCTTATGATATCACAAAATAAATAAGAGTTAGGTGCCAGAAAAGTACTGGTATTAATTAGCTCTCATTTGTGAATTAATTGCCTTATGGAAAATTTGTGACTTTGTGCTGATGTGAAAGACTATTATGTTACAACTGTTATCTTACCAGAGACAGGATCTTTGCATGTTCTTTTATCATATTTCTTGCATGCAATAAAATCTGCTGGTTAGTGTCCAGGCTTTCTTTTAACCTCAATTAAGATTCATAGTATTAAAAAAAAAATAATAGTGGGATACGCCAATAGGTTTTAGTCGAGGATGAGGTGTAGATACAATAAGGTTTTATATTAATCAAAATAATTTATAATAGTTATTTTTGTAGTCCTAATTAATAGTATTAATTATGATAAAGTGCTAATTGGTTAAATGCAATTTATTTATTTACTAGTAGGTGGTTAAGCCCTTCTACCTGTTGTCTGAAGTGAGGTAAGCCAAGGTCCAACATTCAATGTAATTGGTCAGTTGAAATTCAAAAACAAAAGACCAGCTATTGAGACCATTATACGGGGTATGATAAATAAATAAATGAATAGGAAGATGGTGTATGTTGTAAATAGTAGATTAAAGAAATAATATTATCGAATAAATATTAAGAGAGGAGCCTATTTGGACATTTAGGAAGTAAGATGGTCTTACTTCCTAAGTAAGATCATCTACTATACATATATATAGGAGACCCCCTTTGGTCATGAATGACCATGGGATTGCACCTAGAAAGTTGCCCTCCGAGGTACAAGTCCGAGCAAGTTTGTTTGTGGAAGGCCAGCAGTCGCCTATGCATACCAGCCTCCCCTCTCCACACCACTGATGTTATCCAAGGTAAAGGCAAAGGCCGATACAACTTGGCACCAGTGATGTCACAACACATTTCTACAGCTAAGTTAACTGGAGCAATGTGAAATAAAATATCTTGCTCAAGAACACAACTCACAGACTGTCTGGGAATCAAACTCACAACTTCACAATCATGAGGTCGACGCTCTAACCACTGACCCATGCACCTTCACACACACACATATATATATAATATATATATATATATATATATATATATATATATATATATATGGAAGAAACAATGAAGAGAGATAAAAGATAGGTTACCAAAATATATTCTTTTGTGAAATCATTATATGCACCAAATCATCTGCTAAAAATATTTAGATATATAAACATACCCAAAATATACTAAAATACATTAAAAATATATACTCCTTATCTCCCACAACCACCTTCACTTCATGTTTTGTGGGCTTGTGAGCAGACTGATGAATTTACTCGTCCTGGTGGCATGAAAAAAAGCACCCAGTACTTGTTGTAAAGTGGTTGGCATTAGAAAGGGTATCCAACCACAGAAACCATGTCAAAGCAGACACTGGTACACAATGTGGTCTTTTAACCCATTGGATCCTGTTGAACCGTCCAACCCATGCTGGCATGGTACATGGACTCATGTATGTATGTATGTATGTATGTATGTATGTGTGTGTGTATGTGTGTGTGTGTATATGTGTGTGTATGTATGTGTGTGTATGTATGTATGTATGTATGCGTGTGTGTATGTATGTGTCTGTGTATGTATGTCTGTATGTGTGTACTCATGTATATGTGTGCATGTGTACATATATGTGTGTATATACTGATGTGTGCATGTGTATGTTTCTATGTCTATGTGTATATATATATATATACATATATATATATATATATGTGTGTGTGTGTGTGTGTTAATGCATATATACACATACACAGACACACCACACACACATATATATGTATATGTATCCAAATATTTTGCTTTATTACTATATTATTTATTTATAATTGCATTTTACTTCACCCCCTTTTTGCTGAGATCAATAAGTGCGCCATTTATTTCAGGCTAAAACTATTAACCATTAATGGAATACTCAATATAACAACATCAGTTTAACCACATTGTTATTCTCAGACTATTTTGTCTTTTTTTATTCTGTCTGTAATTGCCTCTTTTGATACTACAAATTCACGGAGTTTTATTTTTAGTGCAGTAAAAGGAAAAAAAAAAAACTGCAAACATCAATAAATGCGCATAATTACAAAAAGTGAGGAAAATAGCTCAAGGGGGAAATGTTTACAATAGGTTGTGTGGTTAAGAAGATCACTTTGCAACCATGCGATCTCAGGTTCAGTTCCACTCGACAGTACCTTGGTCAAACTTCATCTATGTGTCATCTACTATAGCTCCAGGCCAACCAATGACTTCTCAGTGAATTTCATTGCTCCGCTAAGATGAAGAGCAGAACCTTTCATGCATTACGGGACCTCTGAGACTATATGGTTGTGGTTTCGATTCCTGGACCGGGCGATGTGTTGTGTTCTTGAGCAAAACACTTCATTTCATGTTGCTCCAGTCCACTCAGCCGGCAAAAATGAGTAATGCTGCGATGGCCTGGCGTCCCCTTCCAGGTGGGGAATTTCTACGCCACTGAAACCGGGAAACTGGCCCTTATGAGCCTGGCATGGTTCAAGAAGGAACAAGTGCATAGGAGGGAAGGACAAAGGAGGGTATTCTCAAAGATGAGGCTTGGCCTAAATGCTTACTACCACAGAATGGAATCCTGTCACAGTTACCCAAGGGTTAAGTGGTAGAGTTAAAAGGGGTTAGTGGAATAACTTCACCACATTTAGCTCCCTTTTAGTAATTATGCAAATTATATTCAACAAAATTCCTTGTGACTTGTTTTTCCTTCTTCTTTTACCTTTTATTTGATCCAGTCAGAGTCTGGTTCTTATTCTGTCAATCACTTTTGCTGAACAGTTAAGTTATAGAAATATAAACAAACTAACACCAGTTGTCAAGTGTTAGGGTGGTGGGGACAAAACACACAATTTCCACTTTGTTGTAGTGAACATTTAAGCCAGGTCTCTGGTTTGAGAATGCCTTCCTTCATCTCCCCTGACAGTTTCAGGAGCCTTTTAAAGGACCAGGGGTACTGCTCTTCCTCCTAGCTAAGTGATTAAAAAATATATATTAAAAACTCAAATCATCATCATCATCATTGTTCGACCGTGGTCGAGACAATGGAATTTACTATGTTACGCCAGACTTCACTGTCCATCATAGCATTACGGAGGTCCTGTTGCTGGATGCCTGTATCCCTGGAGATTACATCAGGGTAGGAGAGTGTGTGCCCTCTGGTATTGCGAGTAGATGGCTTCCAGAGGAGAGGAGTAGAAATTACCTCGTTTTCAGCTCTACAACAATGTCCAGCAAACTGGACTCTTCTACCTTTCACAAGAAGCCATAGTAGCATGCAGTGATTCATTAAACAGGATTGAAACTTGTTCCTTAGATGTAGAAGGTAAAAAAAAAAAAGAATTGAGTAGCAATTATGCATAACTCTGAAAGAAAGCGGGTGATTATTTCCCGAAATTAAGAATCGGTTTCACTAAAAATTAAACTTTTATGCATAGAGGAAAAGGAATCTCTTCTCAAGCAAGGAAACAACTACAGACATGTTTCAGTTTTCAGTGATCATCAGCTTAGTATAATTTTCTCAGATGTGTTTTGATCTCTAGACTGTCTTTTAACCAGTAAAATTTACATAATTACAAAAAGTGTCTCTCTCTCTTGTCCATTAGTCTTGTCTTATTTTTTTTTCATTTATTTGTGTTTTTTTCTTCTATAAATGAACATTGCTGTCTGGTCATGAAAATAAAAAAAATGTGTTGTTTTCTTTTTCTACCTGTTTCTTTCTCTTCCGCTCTCTTCTAACTGTCTTTGGAGATTTAGATTGTGCAATTACCAAATAAACAGACATGTTATTATTTAAGTACAGAATTCCTTCGTGATTTCTGTCAAACTATACCTGAAGGAAATTTTTTAAATTACATTCCATGTCAGTCTCTAGTTTTCTTTCATAGCAAAAGTTTTGTTTGCATTTGGGAACAAGTACATTGAAACCTATTTCTTAAACATAAATTACCTGTCTGTCTATGTATCAGAGTTACCTCATTTGACAAACAAGTTAGAAAGGTTGACTAATCTGTGGGGCGAATGGTATTTAGGTCTTTTTCATGGATTGCATCTTGTCACCTTTATTTTAGTATTTGGTCAACTGCCATTTTATCATATGGCTACCCAGCAATAGTTAACTGAACCAACAAAGGAGCTTCTATATGGTTGTTCAACCTGCTAGAAATAACAGCTACATTTCTCTTAAATCATATACACTACTGCCTTTGAAATGGAGGCGGTTAATGTAGTTCTAGATGCACTTTGTCTGAATAAAAGGATGATATTTTCGTTGCTGCAAAAGTCTCTGATCATGTCTGTTTGATCAAGGTTGACCAGGGGCTAAACAACTTCTACTACAACAAACTAGTGAGTGAGCCTCTTAGCAGTCACTCATTCTGCTAAGGACAGCCAAACCATCCTATAAAAACACGCTACTAACTCAAGAAAAATGCACATTGGATATTGTGGTCTTAGATGCACTATAAATGAAATTAAAAAAGCTTAGGTGGTCATTAGCTGATCACAAATTTCCTCCCTGTGCTTAGTTTCAATCACTGGCTCCGGCTCCTATCTTCTTTTCTCTAGTTTTGCATGGTGCTTTTAGTACCCTAGACTTTTGACCCGCTCCACAACCCATCTTACAGCCCCACCACTCCATTTCCTACATTACTCCTCACATGCTCTTGTACTTCAGACCCTTCATCCTTTTACTAACTGCAACCAAAGGGACATGCTAAAGGTACCACACAGTGAGATTGAACCTGCAACCATGTGATTGTGAAGTGACCTCCTTAATTACTCAGTTATTCTCATGAACCTCTGAGATTCATAGGCTTGGAGTTGTAAGTCTTAAACTTACAGAAAAACACTCCAAGGAGCTGTTAGAGAGAGCCATAAATTAGCTATATTTAAACTGGATTGTATTCGACTGCTGACTGCAGGGAGTATTAAATTTAAAGTAATATTGTTCACATGCTAAGAATTGAACTCAGGTTACCTTGATGAAAATCAGAAATAGCAACTGACTCATAATCGTTGTTGTTTCCCCTCTCTGTTTTTCTACTGCTACTGTATAATAGCTTCTGCTTATCAGAGCTACCATGTCTCAAATAAACTGAACTCACTTGTTTCAACTCCACTCTTTACCCATGCTGTGTCCACTCCCAACCCCAGGCTGACCATTACTCTCAGTTCATTTTCCTCAGAATCTTTGGCAAATGATTTAACTAATTTTTTATCATGGTTAAAATCAATATAAAAGCCCCATTAGTGAATTAAAAAAAAACATGCAATAGGCACAGGAGTGGGTGTGTGGTAAGAATCTTGCTTCCCAACCACATAGTTCCATGTTCAGTCCCACTGCATGGTATGTTGGGCAAGTGTCTTCTACTATAGCCTCAGGCCAACCAATGCTTTGTGAGTGGATTTGGTAGATGGAAACTGAAAGAATCCAGTCGTGAAGGTGCATGGCCTAGTGGTTATGGTGTTGCACTCACAGTCATAATATGGTTTCAATTCCCAGACTGGGCTGTGCAATGTGTTATTATGTCAACCACTTCCTTTCACGTAGCTCCAGTCCACTCAACAGTGAATGAGTTCTAGCAAAAGTAGGAAGTTAACCCTGGAACAGACTGGTGTCCCATTCAGGAGTGCTGTATTTTCAGTCACTCATATGCCATGGAAACTAAGTTAAGCTTTGGCCTTATGGATCCTAGGGCTCATAACAAACCTAATATTTGGCTCTATGGAACTCTCTCCCTAAAAAAAATGAAAAAAAAAAGATGTCAGACAAATGATTAAACTAATTTTTTATCATGGTTAAAATCAATATAAAAGCCCCATTAGTGAATTAAATAAAACATGCAATAGGCACAGGAGTGGCTGTGTGGTAAGAAGCTTGCTTCCCAACCACATGGTTCCAGGTTCAGTCTCACTGCATGGTACATTGGGCAAGTGTCTTCTACTATAGCCTCAGGGTGACCAAAACCTTGTGAGTGGATTCGGTTGATGGAAACTGAAAGAAGCCGGTCGTATGTATATATATATGTATGTATTTGTATGTCTGTGTTTGTACCCCCACCATCGCTTGACAACCAATGTTGATGCGTTTATGTCCCCGTCACTGAGCAGTTCAGCAAAAGAACTGATAGAATAAGTACTAGGCTTACAAAGAATAAGTCATGGGGTCAATTTGTTCAACTAAAGGCAGTGCTCCAGAATGGCCACAGTCAACTGACTGAAACAAGTAAAAGAGTAATAGACTTTATAAATGATATAGCGTCTAATAATATACATCATTTTCACAAAATCACAGTTAAGTGCTGTAATTAAAAAGTCTTATTACTCAAGAATAATGTATATTAAGTATGATTAAGTCTTTGTGAGAATGTGGTTAGGTTTTAGTATGGAATCTAGTTTTTGTAATTCTTATTGCAAATAACAAAAGATTTTGTACTTAAATGTTTTTGTCTGATGTTGCACTATATTTAGCAGCAAACTTGTGATTATTGGGTTACTGGAACATATAACTGCATGGAGAATGAAATAAAGTGCTAACAATGAAATGGTTTGTTTGAGTCATTGGAGAAAAAACTGGGCTTTTTGCCTAAAAATCAATGATTATCATGTGACCACTCAGCAGAGACACTTCATGGTCACTAGACCTGCTAGAAATAGGAGCTATTTCTCTCCCTACTCTTCAAAAAGAAAAAAAAAACAGAACACATTATATAGAGTATTCTAAAGAACACTGCATTGAAGGGAAAAAAATTGGGCACAGGCATTGCTCTGTGGTTAAGAAGCTCACTTTACAACCACATAGTTTCAGGTTTGGACCCACTCCTTAGTGGGAGGTGCATGGCTCAGCGGTTAGAGCATTGGACTCACAATCATGAGGTAGTGTGTTTGATTCCCAGACTGGGCAGTGTGTTGTGTTCTTGAGCAAGCACATGTTGCTCCAGTTCACTCAGCTTTAGAAGTGAGTTGCAACATCACTGGTTCCAAGCTGTATTGGCTTTTGACTTTCTTTTGAATAACATTGGTGGCATAGAGAGTGGAGGCTGGTATGCATGGGCAACTAGTGGTCTTCTATAAACAACCTTGTCCAGAGTTGTGCCTTGGAGGGTAACTTTCTAGGTGCAGTCCCATGGTCAGTCATGACTGAAGGAGATCTTTATCCTTTACCCACTGCTTAGCACCTAGGCCGAATATCTTCTATAACACCAGGCCAGCCATTTTCTTGTGTGTGAATTTGGTGCTTCATATACCAAATTCACTCACAAGGTTCTGTAAAAGAGACCTGTAGAATAAGTACAGGACTTTAAAAAAAGAACAAACACTGAGGTTTATATGGTTGACTGAACTCTTCAAGGGGGTGCCCTAGCATGGCCACAAGCCAATGACTGAAACAAAAGGACATTTCAGTCAGAGCTGACCTGGCCTTAACAACAACAGTATACAACATTAAGTTTGAGGGTTGCAAGTTAGCAGTCATTAAAGAGTCAAAGTATACCTTGGAGTATTAGTTCTTGCTTTTTGCACTCTGATTTCAAATTCTGCTAAGTTCAACTTTGCTTTCATCCTTTATGGGTAAATAAATAACCAGTTAAACATGGGGTGGTGGAGAGGTTGTTTCCTCCTCCTCCTCTTCCTTTTTCAAAGAAATCAGCTGCATTCAAATCTGGAGAGGTAAATGGGGTAAACCAGTTTTAAAAATGCACAAATCATTGCCATATGTCACTGAGCTACTCTTATTTCTTCCTCAAGAGTTGGAGGCCCAAGGAAGGACAATTAAGATTCATTATGTAGGGAAAAGAAAAACCTCTAGCCACTTGATCTATATCATTATCACTGAAGGTAACACACACTAAATCAAGTTATCATTAAATATAGCACTTAAAATATTATGGACAGTGTGTTCTCAATTGAGAACAGACTAGAATCTAATAGAACATGTGTTCATATCTTATTACACAAATTGCATAGTGTCTTTGGGGAGACTAAAACAAACCAAAGACAAAAGAACTTCTTCCATCCCAGTCCCCATCTAAGCAAAGATGAGATAGGCACTGCACCATAAATATCTCATCCTGCTTAGCTGGGTGCCATGATGACTGTTAGGTAATTCAACGATGTCTAAGATTTATATATACATACTTATGTATATTTGTATTTACATTTGTATATCTGTGTATTTGTGTGTGGTCTTTGTACAAAGGTATTTTTAAAAAGCTCCATACAGATGTTCCTTCTCATTTTTAGTAGTTACTGTACACAAAAATCTTAAGCTGTGCATATTTTTTTTTCTTGTGACAAGAGTATGTTCGCATTGAATATATATAATGATTTCTGACTAAGGCACAAGGCCAGCAATTTTAAGGGGAGGAATTAGTTGATTCCATCAATTCCGGTACTTTATCAACCCTGAAAGGGATAAAGGGCGATGACCTCAGCAGGATTTGAAACCAGAACATAAAGAGTCAGAAGACATACCAAATGGCATTTTGCCTGGTTTTCTAATGTTTCTGGCAGCTCACTACCTTGCTGAATGTAAATAATAAGCATAATTATTAATTACATTATTTTAGGTGGCTTACCTTTTGTGTACACATTAATGCATTGGTTACAAAATTTGTGCATGTGCTTTCAAACACATGTGCACAGTTTACAGGGAAAGTGCTATGTACCTATGTTGGTAAAAGCATGTTGTAATTGTGCAAGTGTGTGTGCATGCGTATGCATGTGTGTGTGTGTGTGTTCTATTAAATGCAATTTTATTGCTGGAGGAAAGAAAAATGTTGCTGATTTCAGTTCAAACAGGATTGATAGTAATTAAAGATGGCCTTGAACATCTTCAATAGCTGAAGTTTTAATTAAACATGCAATTAATTACTGTATGCACTTTCAAAGTATAATTGACAACAGCTAAGAACAACAATAAGAACAGAAAGCAGCAAAACCATTTTTTTTTTTTTTGGTATTTTATCTCCTGTGCATTTGAATTTAGTGCTCACATTTTGGTCATTGTTATATAACTGCTGTTGCATGAGATAGAATACTAAAATCAAAATATTCTGGTCTTCCACATTGATTTTAGCTGTATCTGAGTACTGAAGAAGGCCATGAACAGTGCCTTTCTTCTCTGACTAATTGATTAAAAAAGAAAATAATTTATCCCCATACCCATTCAACCACCCTCGCTGCTTGGATTTTGTTAATTCAAATTGGGAGATTTTAAGATTGGCGATGTATCTTACATAATTCTCATTGGTGAGAGTCTTAGTTATTTGATCAGTGGAACTACCTACTTATTGTATTACAATGTAAGTGGCTGAGTTGTCCATGGACACAGTAACTGTTTTCAGGGAGTTGTACTTTGTGAAGGTATCTTATAACAATCAATCATTTTTGTTTTAACTACAAGCAAAATTTGCAACCCATTTTCGATATATTCTTTGGGGTGCAGCTATTGGTTTAAGCTGCTACTTCATAAGGAGTTGATTTTTTATTACCCACAAGGGGCTATACACAGAATGGGACAATACAAAACAAGACAAACGTAAACTCAGGGAACTTAAAATACAAAAAGAAGATGAATTAAGACGAAAAAATTACAGAAAATTAATGAAAATATGAAAAGATATAAATAAGACGCAATGCCCACTCGATCCCTGAAGTCGAGTGGTTACATTTCGACAATTGTTTTTTCGAATAGGAGTAAAGGATTAGGGTTAGGGTTAGGTCATGAATGACCATGACATTGCACCTAGGAAGTTCCCCTCTTAGGCACAAGTCCAGGCAAAGTGTTTATGGAAGACCTGCAAGTTGCCCCTTCATACCAGTCTCCCTTTTCCACACCACGAATGTTATCCAAGGGAGAGGCAAAGGCTTATATAGTTTGGCATCAGTAACGTCACAACTCATTTCTACAGATGTGTGAACTGGGGCAACACAACTCACAGACTGTCTGAGAATCAAACTCACAACTTCACAATTGTAAGCTTGACACTCTAACCATTGAGCCATGCACTTTCAGAGTAGTAATCACTCATTATGTACTGGAAAAGGCATTTGAATTAGTTTTGCATTCACAGCCAGAGTTTTTAGTGGACAGTTATTATAAAGATGATAATTTCTTCATAACTTTTGGCAGGATTGGATATTTGAAATTAAGGAATTATAAGGAAAAAGTTACATAGAATTCACTGATACACACAAGCCCGAAATCTTGCAGAATAGTACACATCACTCCATACAAGGTCATTCAATTAATGTATTATCAGAGCATGAAACTTCTAGTAACTCACATTTAATTCCTGTGTTTATTAAATGATATTTATCTCTTGTTGATCCTAATAATGGAACAGTACATTCTACATACACACTCTCTCTCTCTCTCTCTCTCTCTCACACACACACACATGTATGTATGTATGTATATTCATGCACACATTTATACATTGCATACTAGTTGTTTATGTTTAGCACTTGGTTAACCCTGATCAAGCAAACCTACGGTTAAAGACATTAGAACCATGACCATATATCCTTTTAAATTTATATAGAACCACATTATCTCTAATTATCCTCCATATTTTGAGTTGGGTGTGATTTGAAGATGTTTGGTTGTTAGCATGTCAAGTGAACAACATAGAAATTCAATTCCCTAGTTGGTTTATGCATACTTATCTGGTTAGTAGCTTGTGTAATAGATACAAAGTTGTGGAAATGAAACTTATTTTGTGGGATAAAAAAAAAGTCTTCCCTTTTTTTATTTTTTGTAGTCTATTGGGACTTGGTGTTCACATTCTTATAGCATCAGAATTCTTGTTAAAATAATTCTTAGCTTCCTAATCGATGTTTGTCTTCTTTATTCATCCTGTTTATTACTTTCCTTCCTCCTCTTCTGTTTTATTTCTGCTTCTTTTATCTTTTCCCTATTCTTCTGCATTTTCATTTATGTTGTCTACATTTTCTTCTTCCTTTAGTTTTTTCTAATACTATTATCTTTTTCCTTCCTCTATGGAGTTTTACTTTCTGTTAACTTCAGAATAGAACAAAAGCGACAACAAAAATAACAATAAGAGGGGTTTCAAATTTTGGCATAAGGCCAGCAATTTAGGGGAAGGGGTTAGTCAATTACATCTACCCCAGTACTTGGCTGGTACTTTGTTTTATCAGCCCTAAAAGATGAAGGCAAAGTTGGCTTTGGCTGTTTTTGAACTCATAATGTAATATACTGTGCATAGTTTTGAGCAGCTCTGTAATTTCTAACAATTCCTCACCTTAATGAAAGATGTTACTACTACTAATAATAACTATTAATACTACTATTAATAATAATAATAATAAGAAGAAGAAGAAGAAGAAGAATAACAACCCAAGAATAACAATCGAGCGGTACGTACATTAAACCTACAACAAAAAATGTACGAAAAACTACATGTGCGAAATAATGTGACAACAGAAATAAACGGACCGGTACCCTACGAAAATGACGACCGTCAAAATAATGGGCCGGACGTTGTACCTCATGTCCCGCAAATAAAACCCAAAAGACGTAAATGGACACGTGAGGAATACATTTCTATCTTACACGCATACTTCACAGCAGTACTCTACCCAAAAAATGAAAATACAACAACACATACATAAAAATATGGAAGGAAAATAATAGAGATTTAGACTTGGATACAGCAATGAACCCTAATAAATTAGCTAACGTACGAAGATACATTCTCAACACAAAAAAAATATCAGAAATAGAAATAGAACATCTAAAAGAAAACATACACCAGGAAAATGTAGATAGAAGCCACACAACAATGCCCAATAATATAAACACTGAAACTGTAAAACACGAAGAAAAACGCAACATTCCCAACAAACACGATGTAAACAACGAAGGGGAGCCTAATGATTATGATAATATAAAAAATAAAATAATCAAAGAACTAAAAACCACAGAGCTCAAAATGGACCACCGACCATACCTCCCAAGAATCAAAATAAACGAAATAACAACACCTATTATAAACAGCATAAACCTAGCCGTCACTGAACTGATAGCCACTGAATCAAAAAAAAGTGATATCACTGAGCTAAATAACCTAATATACGCAGCAGCCACTGCAGCCACAAAAGAAGCTGGATACTCACCCAAACCCGCCCAAACAGGAGTACCACCACCCAAACAAACCCTGTGGATAAATAACATCCAAAGCAAAATAAAAAAAAATAGAAAAGACATGTCGATTCTTAATGAAATCAGCAAAGAATCAACGCTACTGAGCAACAAAAAGAGAACAAAAATACTCCGCAAATATAACATCACAGAAAAAGATCTGCCTGAAATAAAAGAAAAGCTGAAGCAAGATATCCTTGCCAAAGCACAAAGGATCCACCGGTACAAGAAACGCCAACGCTTCTTTGAAGAAAACAAAAAGTTCAACTCCAACCCCAAAAAGTTCTACCAAGAACTGGGCAAAAATAAAATAGAAGTCACTGCAGCACCAACGGCAGAAGAATTGGAAGAATTCTGGGGAGAAATATGGTCGGCGAACGAACCACCAAAAAAAAGGAGTATCAAAATAACAAACTCGGCATCTGAACAAATTTGGACCCCCATAACAACTGAAGAGGTCACCCAGGCACTGCAAAGACTAAGCAACTGGAAGGCACCTGGGCATGACAAGATCCCCAACTTCTGGTTGAAATATCTAACAGGAATGCACAAAAAGCTGGCTGAAAACTTTAACAACGTACTAGCAGAGCCAGAGACAATGCCTGAATGGCTCACGGAGGGGAAAACCATCTTAATTCCCAAATCAAATGAAACAGAAAAACCAGAAAACTACAGACCAATAACCTGCCTCCCTACTATGTTCAAGGCATTTACTGCAGTGATATCACAAAGGCTGAACAAGCACCTGGACGAAAACAAACTGTTCCCAGAAGAGCAGAAAGGATGCTGCAAAGGCTCATATGGCTGTAAAGATCAACTAATGATTAATAAAGCCATAACTGAAGACAGCCACAGAAAGAAGAAAGGCCTCAGTATGGCCTGGATTGACTACAAAAAGGCGTTTGATAGCATCCCCCACACATGGATCCTCGAAACACTAGCCATTAACAAAGTAGCACCAACAATCATAAAATTCATAGAGCACTCTATGAATAAATGGCAAACAGTCCTACACCTCCAAACAAAAGAGGGACTCATGAAAACCAAAGACATCCCCATTAGAAGAGGAATATTCCAGGGAGATACGCTCTCTCCACTCCTTTTCTGCTTGGCACTGTCACCTCTATCTGATATGCTAAATAGAACTGGATGCGGATATAAATGTTACGGCAAAACGATCAGCCACCTTTTATATATGGATGACCTAAAACTATACGCTGCAAATGACAAACAGCTGGAAACACTATTAAAGACAGTTCATGGATTTACCAAAGAAATAGATATGAAATTTGGATTAGAAAAATGCGCCAAAGTAACCATGAAAAGAGGAAAACTAGTTAAGAGTAACATCACACTAGATGAAGCAAATGAAATAAAAGAATTAGACCAAAGCCAAACTTACAAATACTTAGGAATCCATGAACTAGATAAGACACAACACACACAAATGAAAGAGAAAATAAAAAAAGAATATTATAGACGAGTTAGATCAATACTAAACACAGAGCTCAATGCTAAAAACAATATAATAGGTATCAACACTTTAGCTGTCCCAGTTATAAGTTACAGCTACAATATCCTTAATTGGACACGAAATGAACTGACCAAAATAGACAGGAAAACAAGAAAAATAATGACAGGATCTAGGATGCATCACCCAAAATCTGACATAGAAAGACTATATATACAATGTATAGAAGGTGGTAGAGGCCTTATACAGCTGGAAAACTACTATAAAATAACCACCATAGGACTGCAAAAATATCTACTTCAGAAGGAAGGAAAACTGATCCAGATAGCGGCAAAACACGAGCAAAACAAAAAACTGTTCTCAGTATTTAAGGAAGCTGACAAATACAAACAAGAAATCATACCACCTAATAAACATGAAGAAGAAGAAGAAGATGAAGAAACAACAAAAGCTATAAAAAAAATGAAATCCAAACTAAAAATAGAACAGCAACGAACCATGATAAAACGATGGCAAGAAAAGCCCCTTCATGGTAAATACTGGACTAAACTAAACGCAAAAGAAATAGACAAAGAAAAATCCCAGCAATGGTTGAGAAGCTCAGGACTCAAAGCAGAAACAGAGGGATTTTTGACTGCAGCACAAGACCAAAGCCTCCCCACCAGAAATTACCAAAAACATGTAATGAAAAGAAATATTACAAGTAACTGCAGAATATGTGGAGATGGACAAGAAACAATAAATCATATTATCTCTAGCTGCCCAGTCCTGGCTAAGAAGGAATATATTCACAGACATGACAGAGTTGGAACTACATACATTGGAAGCTATGCCAACATTATGGAATAACAACAGAAAAAAGATGGTATAGGCACACACCAGAAAAGGTCACAGAAAACGAGAAAGCAACCATACTCTGGGATATGCCGATACACACAGATAGAGAAATTAAGGCCAACAGACCAGATATAGTTGTCAGAGACCATGAAGAAAAAAAATGCTTTCTAATTGAGGTATCAGTACCGGCAGATGACAACGTGTCTCTAAAAGAAATGGAGAAACTCTCAAAATACAAAGACCTGGAAATAGAGGTAACTAGAATGTGGAATCTGAAAACAGAAACAATTCCTATCATAGTAGGTGCATTAGGCATGATAAAAAAATATTCAGACAAATACATAACAAAAACACCAGGACTTACAAACACATATAACATACAGAAAATTGCACTACTAGGCACTGCACACATCCTACGCAGAACACTTTCCATACAATAACCATCAGAGCATCACAACAAATCACAGCACATACCCAAGGCACACAGAGCTGCGCTCGGTAGTGAAGTGAAAGCACGCTATAAAAATAAAAATAAAACTACTGAATAATAATAATAATATTATTAATAATAATAATAATAATAATAACAATAACAAATAATGTATAATAGTGATATTATGTGGATAACAAATGATTAAAAGGCCAATTCACAGACATGGAAAGTAAATCATCATCAACCATCTTATCAAGAATCTTGATGGTTTTGGTGCTGGAAACAGGACTGCTCTCCTGGAAAATGTGAGCATATGTGTATGTGTGTGAACGCATGTGTGTGTGTGTGCACAAATGTATGTATATGTACGTATGTATGTATATGCATGTATGTACATATATGTATGTATATATATATGTATCCGTATATATATGTATGTTTATACATGTGTGTATATATATATACACACACACACTATTTTGTTATAGCTGAATAAACCTCACAAACTGTTACTCAGAATTTCACATGATTGTTCATCAGACAGTTGTGTGGATGGTCATCTTTCAATTTCTAAACACTTAAATCACTTCACAAACCTTGTGCTAGTCTAGAGCTATTGTGGAAGACACCTGCCCAAGGTGCCATGCAATTGTGGAAGCCTGAGTAGCAAACTTCTTAGTCATACAGCCACACCAGTACCTGATATATATTTGCATATGTATATGTTTGCATCACTTGTTGAATAAAAGGCAAAAGTGTTCTATTATGTTGTGTGAATGTGTCTTGAGAGATAACAAATATATGCTACTTGCTATGTCTATATAGGCATTTGTACATGCAATTTATGCATATATATATATATATATATATGCAAGTAGTTGAATATATGGTAAAAATATGTCACTTGCTGTATGTGTGAGAGAGAGAGAGAGAGAGAGTGAGAGACAGACAGACAGACAGACGGACAGAGGCTCAGTGGTTGGTAGAAAGATGGCAAAGGTATGCCACTTTGTCTACAAATTGCTAATTTGTAATAAGAGAATTGATAGCCACTGGAATGAAAAACATAGAATTAAAAGAGTTTGGCAGAAAATCCAGACTGTCAGTAGGCAATCTACTGGAAATCTTGTGGTGGTAGCAGGAGGTTGGCAGTCTCAGAAATTCTTTACTAGAATTGTCTGGGCTTGTTTTGTTAGTTTATTCAAGTTTAGTGCCAACTAGGATGATATATGGGTAATTCAGGTAGGTGATGATGTACTGAATAATGGTGTATGAAAAAAATGCTTAATGAATTGAAATTTACTTATTAATTGAAGAAAGTAAACAAACAATTCTAATGGTTTTGGAAGCAACTCACAGGAAATTTATCAGCAACAGCAACAACAGCATTGTTTAATGACCACTTTTCCATGCATGCATAAGTCAAATGTAATTTGTTGTGGTAGATTTTCTATAGCCAGATGCCCTGCCTATCGTCAATCCTCATCTGATGTCAAGACAAGAGTACACCCAAACATTGACATGTGCATGCACTCACACACATGCACACACACACACACACACACACACACACACACACACACACACACAGATATATATAAACACACATAACAGGCTTCTCTTCTTTTCCATCTATCAAATCCACTCCCAAGGTTTTGGTCAGGCCATGGCTTTAATTGAAGACACTTGCCCAAAGTGCCACACCGTGGTTTTGAACTCAAAACCACATGGTTAGGAAAGAAGTTTCTTAATGACACAGACATGCCTGTGCTTCAATACATTGCTGAGACCCCCTTCGGTCATGACTGACCATGGGATTGCACCTAGAAAGTTACCCTCCCAGGTACAAGTCCGGTCAAGGTTGTTTATGGAAGACCAGCAGTCGCCCATGCATACCGGCCTCTCCTCTCCACGCCACCAGTGTTATCCAGTGTTATCCTGTGACGTTGCAACTCGTTTCTACAGTTGAGTGAACTGAAGCAACATGAAATAAAGTGTTTTGCTCAAGAACACAACATACAGACCGGTCCTGGATTTAAACTCACAACCTCACAATCGTAAGCTCGACACTCTAACCACTGAGCCATGCGGCTTCACACTTCAATACATATATATATATATATATATATATACTATATATGGCAGGCTTCTTTCAGTTTCCATGTACTAAACCTGCTCACAAGCTTTGATTGGCCCATGGCTATCGTAGAAGATATCTGCCCAAGGTACCACACAGTGGGACTGAACCTGAGTCTGTATGGTTGGGAAGTAAAGTTCTTAACCTCACAGCTATGCTGGCACCAATGTAAGGCATCAAGAATCATTGAAGTATGTCTCAACAGAAACACAGCAAGAACACTAAGTATATCTATATGTTATTGTCGAGCCTCAGATCATCCTTGATCAAGCAGAACTTTAACCATCCCATTCTTTTTAGACATAGAATTATATAATGCATTGTATCCTTTTCTACAATAGTGTGATGGAAGTTTGAGCTGCTATTTTAAATAAATTAAGTAACCCTGTGGAGGTTACATCGTTAATTAGCTATAGAATTTTTTGGTTTTTACATAGCAGTTAACCCTGTTTGAGTAGATCAGTGATCAAAGCATTCCAGCTGTGACCATCTCGTTTATTCTTCAGATATAATGTATCTGGTTACATTATCTACAGTATCTTCTCTTTCTTAACACTGTAAATTTTGATATATAGAAAACTTGGTTATTATTTCTATGAGATTGAATGACCATGTAGAAGCTCCCTTATTGGCTTGTATATTTACATGCTTAGAATGTAAGTATTTTTATATATCTAGACTATTTAAATTTGTGAAATGAATCTTGGGTATATTATCTACCACTTTGGTAAAACAGTTTAAGTGTTGGAACAGTTGCAGTTCCTGGTTCATTTACCTTTGTCAGGCATCACTTAATATTGCCATTTTGCCAAAGAGGTACAGCTTTCAGCTACATACAAAATCTTACTTAGATTACAAGCTGGTAAACTAATTTACATATCGGTGTTAATTTGACATTTGTTAAAAATCAAATTATCATATGTTGAACATCAACATATGATAAGTAAAAAAAGAAAGAAAGAAAGAAGCAAAATTTGTGGTTAAGAATTTGAACGGAGAATGTAAAGCTGGAAGTGATATTACTAATCATGCTAAAGGTTCTGCCAGCTGCCACCTTAAAAATGATAGCAACAACAACAATAGTATTAGTTATAACATTTGTAACTACAGTATTTATAAAAAAGTGAGAAAACCACTCATAGAGTGGTTGGTGTTAGGAAGAGCATCCAGCTGTAGAAACCAGGCGAAATCGGACTGGAGCTTGGTATAGCTCTCCAGCTTACCGGTCCCGGTTAAACTGTCTAACCGATGCCAGCATGGAAAATGGACACCAAATGGTGATGATATTGATGAAAAAAATGTGTGTGCAAAAGTTATTAAAAGACATTAAAGAAACACTTAGCTAATAAAAAAGATAATGATTACAGATTGACACTCTCATTCCTGTTGATGTCTTGGATATCAGAAGTAGCATAGTTGATCAATAAATAAGATGACGTTAATTACATGATATGTAAGAAGAAGAAGAAAGTGAGATAGATCCTGTCGAAGATGATGGTCCTTACACTGGAGACTATGGACCTGATGTTAGAGGATCAGGATTTGATTTTGTGGCTGGGAATTTTACTTCTGGATTTAATTTCTTGAAATAAATATCAAAGAAGGTTTAAACAGAGATTTTGTTTTTCTCATAAATGACTTTGAAGTTGCTAGTGCTGTTAATAATTGTTTGGTATTTTTTGCTGTATCACTCAGAATTGGGTTCTTGTTCCTGAAACTTTACCATCCTGCTTCATTCATTCATCATCATCATCATCATCATCACCTTCAATGAGACATCTAATTTCTTTGCCAAAAACATCTTAGAGTCTGGGCTTTCTAGATCCCAGTCTTGTTTTTGTTTTTTTTTTATCTCAAATGCTATTTTTCTTAAAAATAAGCTAGTCTCATCTACATTAAATATTTATTCTGGCAAATAACCTTCCTCTAAAATAATTTTTTTCAACTTTTCAGGAAACTCATATGCAGCACTTACATTATTATACTTGCAATATAATATTGTGTAAATGTACACTCTCTTTAAAACAATTGAACTAACACATACTCACAGTAAATTCTTGGTTGGCATTAGGAAGGGCATCCAGCTGTAGAAACTCTGCCAGATCAGATTGGAGCCTGGTGCAGCCATCTGGTTCGCCAGTCCTCAGTTAACTCATCCAACCCATGCCAGCATGGAAAGTGGATGTTAAACGATGATGATGATGAATTGTTTTCACTTGATGCACAATCAGCTTTTAAAATTACTGAGAAAACTTTGATACATTCTTGCATTAAACCAAGGCTGGTAGGTGTGTTCCCCTAACCAAATTACAAATAGCCTTCTGATTTTGGTTATTAAATCAAAGTGTTACTTAGTGAAAATTGTAGCTTTCAACAAGACAAAGCCTTTTTACATACTCTATCATCTCACTTTATTTTTTTAATCCTACCCCACTTGTTGACCAACGGAAGCCTAACACTTTTCCAATATTCATCAGCGTTTCACCTCAAACTGATTGCCTTATTAGTCTCCCTTTAAATCCAGTCATGGTTGTTTTCCTTTCCTCTACTACTTCACCATTGCTTGTATTGGATTTATGCTTTACTAGCATGATTTTGAAGGTAAACACAAGTAAATTCAAACCAAATAACACGAACAATCCACACAACCCAGTTTTTGCATGAACCGACTTAAAAAATGGCATCACTCTGGTATTGTTTTCCCTGAAGCCAAGAGCCACTGGAAAAATGCAGTGTTTTAGGTGCATCACAAAGCACTCAACCCATTCATTATTACCAGCCATTGTACATAACTTGAAATTTTAGTACAATAGGATTTATAGAGGTCATCAGTTCATAACTATGGATATCAGATGTTTGTACCCTGGGGATTGTCTGAACTGTAATGAATAACCACCAACACGTAAAGGAATAGTATTTGTGGTGCATTAATCAAGTCAATTTTGCTTGCATTTCCACTATAAACAGCACCAGACCCTAAAAACATACAAACTAGACAATGAAGGAACTGTTACAATATCACTCAATTTGCTGGAAATAGCATAAAATCTCTCTCTAATCATACCGTATCATCTTAAAAGAAAAAATGAACTCATTGGATAGTATAATCTTGAAGAAAAGATGAGATGGTCATGGCTGGATTGCTTTGTTCACAAATTTGTCCAATCAATGCTTACATGGGTCTAAACAACAAAATTATAGACGCAAGTGTGGCTGTGTGGTATGAGGTTTGCTTCCCAACCACATGGTTCCGGGTTCAGTCACACTGTGTGGCACCTTGAGCAAGTATCTTATACTATAGCCTCAGGCTGACCAAAGCCCTGTGAGTGGATTGGTAGATAGAAACTGAAAGAAGCCTGTCGTGTATATATATATATATATATATTTATATATGTGTATGTATGTATATATCTATGTCTGTGTGTCTGTATTGTTTCCTTGTCATTGCTTGACAACCAGTGTTGGTATGTTTACATCTCTGTAACTTAGCGGTTCAGCAAAAGAGACCAATAGAATAGGTACTAGGCTTAAAAAGAAAGTCCTGGAGTCAACTTGTTCAACTAAAATCCTTCAAGGCATTGCTCTAGCATGACCACAGTAAAATGACTGAAACAGATTAAAGAATAAAAGAATACATGCAAAAAAAAGTACAGTTTAAGAAAACAGAAAACAAATCCAAATAACCATACAGAATCCCATAAAATAAATGATTGCCTGTCAGAATTCACCATATGGGCATCAACTAAGAGAAGGCATGCTATGTGGAGCAATGGATCTGTGGGTCATTGCTGTAGGTAGGACCTACTTCAGATGCTCACGGGGACAACCATTGTAATGTGATGAAGTTTTATTACATAAAAATATTTTACCTGGTTGCTGGTGCTGTAGAACCTATGGCTCCAACCATACAATGATACTGGCTATGTTTACTTGATTAGGGCTGACTTAATCCAAATAGACAACCACTACTCGATATACAACATAGATAACATACCATTATAACCAATCATTTAGTTCAGTTCAGGCAGGGTTGGCAGGTGAAGAGTAGAATAGCTAAAAAAAAAAAAAAGACTAAAATATCGATATATTGAAGTATTTGGTAAGAACTTGTAAATATCTCCAGTATACATACATACTTTCATATATGTAGGTAGTGGGTAGCGAACTTCTTCACTACTTCAGGGAGTGACGACCCTGCCTGACACGAGTTCCGGGCTCAGCTGGCTCCGGCTGACAGTACCCGGTATGGGCCCCTATCCAGGGTTACGGAAAGGAGACAACCTTCAATGAAATCCGGAGTGGAGCCCCGAAGGCGGTCTAGTGTTCGATTCGACACTCTTCCGGCAGCTCCTGCAACCAAGCTGGTGCCAAACGTAATGCACTGCACTCCACTGGACTACATCAGCAAGGTCGAGAGAGGAAACCTGACGATTGGGCTACCCAGGACTTTCTTATCTATAGCCCAGGCCTGCGCAAAACTGGAGAGGACACTTCAGTGCTGCTGTAAAAAGCTGCAGAAACAACACGGGAGGTAACAGTTACAAGTGATAAGTCCATTCAGATTGGCGTAAAATATGGACGCTACGGGTTACCTCTGCCGGTGGGAGGGACTTCCGTGTCCTATTGGTTAGCTACTGCCCACCTCAAGCTGGGCAGCCCCCAGTTAATAAGGTGCTGACCCGCCACAAGCCGCCTGTTCCATTGGGTGCTTGGAGCTAAGAGTACAACTCGAAAAGCGGCCTGCAACCTCTGCACCAGGCAAGCAACTAAAATTCAAGAAAACACCAGTTCTGCAGTTGGCAAGCTGGAATGTCAGGACCATGTGTCCTGGAATATCTGACGATCTTCTCAGTATTGAAGACACAAGGAAAACGGCCATCATTGACCGTGAACTAAAGAGGCTCTTTACTCCATTGTCTCCCGAGACAGAAAGGATGCCAAACAATATATGTAGGTACGACTGCTTGTGTGCAATATATATGTGCATACACACACACACACACACTTCTTTCTTATCTCTATTCCATGCAGTACTGCACATTAGTCCAGCCTTGGACACTTTCAGTAGCATATCAAGCATTTTATGAAACAAAGGTTATTAGCCCATCATTCAACTCTTCTTGTGGCACAACATAACCAACTCTTGAGAGGAAGCAACTTGAAAAGCAAAATTGATCTCAACAACATTGGAACTCAGGGCTTAGAAATATGGAATAAATACTGCAAGACATTATATTTGATACCTTAATGACTTTGTCAATTCACCTTGAGTGGATGCAAGACAATCCTTTTGTAGATAAGATGTAATGGTATTAAGAAGTACTGCTGATGGTTTCAAGAGCCGGTTTGATGCTTTTTATATCCTGCTTATGGAGAAAAAGGGGACATGTGACTAGAACAAGAAAAGAAAAAGAGATAACAGACAACAACAAGGGAATATAAGCTACTTGTTGTAAAAATAGAAATTTATAAAAACCTTGCCCTTTGGCATTGTGTTTCTGACATGAGTAAAATCCCCAGAAATGTGATAGTAATTGTCTTCAATAGCATTTGATTGTAGGTAGCAATAGGCTTAGGAAGAACAAAAGACCAATATATTAAGTTTTGTGGGGTTTTTTTTACACTACTACTTAATTGATTTTCCCTTTACATTTAAGTGTTTACATCAAAACCTGCTTAAGGGTTTAGGGGGTAAAACTTTAGGTTTAAGAGCCAAACATACTACAGATCAGATCACTTCAGAAGTTTTTTTTGTTCATGCAAATCTACTCTGAGCTAGCATACCTATAATTAGAAGAGCTCTGGCCATGATCCATCTTTTAAGATGGTGTGGTGTGATTTGAGAGAGGGGCTATTTTTAGCAGGTCAATTGACCATATAATGTGGAAACTGCCTAGGTAGCTCTTTACAGTATATATGCATGCATATCCCTGAGTTTTGTGGGATGGGAATATATATTCACTTATATAGAAATATAAGGATATAGGTACATATATGGTATATGAATATAGGTATGTGTGTAGGTGTAAAGGTATTTGTAATTACAAGTATAATAGGATTAAATGATTTCACAGGAGTTGTAATATGAGTATATATAATTAATTTATAAAGGTAGGTGTGTATATATAGTTAAGGTACCTTAACTATGTATACATGTGAGTTTGTGAATTTTATCAACAAGTGCTTGGTTCAGATTATGCTTTCTTTCAAGAAACTCAAGATGAGTGGCTTTGTCTATGTATATATGAATACTTGTGCATATATAGGTGGTTTATGTTTTTTTTTATCTCTCTTGAAGTATAAGGTAATTTTGTGGAATGTAATAGTAATAGTTCACCTAAGAGAATTTTCATTCATTAAAGCATTTATTTAACATTTTATTTATTGGTTGAATTATTTATTTGAATTTTTTTTCTTGGGGATGGTCATTTTATTTTCACCAACTAAACACGCACACTATTTATTTGACCGTCACTTTAGTTTTTATCCATATTATTTTTAGTTTATACATCTGTCAAAGTTCTTTCGTCACATATTCTATGACCTTATCGGTAACACTCTGTCTCATGTTTCCTCTTATCCTGCTTATTCCATTTTGCCTATGTTCTGCGACCATACTCAAGCTTCGTACAATCTACCCTTCACTCAAAGAAAGAATCTCTTTGCAAAACAAATACATAAACGTATTTATTTGAATATTTTTTTATCTTTACTTATTTCTATACTAAGTGGAGGTGCGTGGCTTAGTGGTTAGGGTGTCAGCATCATGATCGTAAGATTGTGGTTTCAATTACTGGACCAGGCGACGCATTGTGTTCTTGAGCAAAACACTTCATTTCACGTTGCTCCAATCCACTCAGCTGGCAAAAATGAGTAATGCTGCGATGGACTGGCATACCGTCCAGCTGGGGAACTCATATGCCATGGAAACCGGGAAACAGGGCCCATGAGCCTGGCTAGGCTTTAAAAGGGCACATTTATTTTTATTATTATTTATATACTATTTTTTGTGTATGCTTATATATACATATAATGTGTATGCAACGGTGTTGAATCAAAAATCAAGCAAATTCCTTTCAAATTTAGTATCTCTGCCATGTGTGGATATGCTTAAAGAATCAGAAATGGCACAACACATATCACTTGCCAAAAAAATTAGAATTATCAACATGTGGAATAAACTATTCTTGTCAGTTTGTTAACTGTCAGAGCACTGCGTCCTTTATAAATTTCATGCTCCTAAAGTTCACCAACACTACTCATAATGTGCCTAGACACCTTTTCGTCTTTATGGTTCTTTTACTGTTCATCTCTCTGACTTTCTGAGTTTTATTCAATGTACAGTTCATAAACTTTTGACTTTTATTGCTGTCTTTATTCTCACTTGATTTATGGCTGCTTTCTGTTCCCACTTCTACCTTTACCAATAAGTTGTAGTGCATCTGCATACTGTATACATTAAGCTCATTATTATTATTATCATCATTATTAAAGCAAGCTAGCAGAATTGCTAGCACACCAGGCAAAATGCTTAGTGACATTTCATCTGTCTGCACATTCTGAGTTCAAATTACGCCAAGGTCAACTTTGCCTTTCATCCTTTCAGGATTGATAAGTACCAGTTGATGTAACCGACTTAGCCCCTTCCTCAAAACTGCTGGCCTTGTGCTAAAATTTGAAACCATTACTATTATTATTATTACTATTATTATTATTACTATTATTATTATATTATTATTATTATTCCGTCGTAACATAGTGTTGGTAATAATGTACCAGAGTCTTTAGTCATCTGTCAAGTTACAAGAACTGCAGACAGATAATACTTTCCTTAAGATGTGCGCTGTGCCCAATAAGGCTGGTTTTTGCATGACATCAATCTTGCATTAGATTTCCAGTTGCCTTAAGAATTCTTGAAGTTTCAATGGGATTGAGCCCAATGCTCCAGTCACCACTGGTATCACTTTTACATTACTCTCTTGCATTCCATAGTCTTGCCATTTCCACTTTCAATTCAGAGTACTTGGTGATTTTTTCTACCTCTTTACTCACAACATTCATGTCATTTGTTATGGCTACATCAATGATCTGACAGTATTTGTCTCTCTTACTCAATATGACAATATCCGGCCAACGGTGTTTGATTACACGATCTGTCTTAAAATCATAGTCCCAGAGTATCGTTATTTTCCATCCTCCTGGATAACTTTACTTGGTACATGCTCATACCAGTTCCCTGTTACTTAATATTGATATTTCTGGCATAAGAGCCAATGAAGATACACACACTCTTTATCATGGCAGTGCTTATATTATTTTTGTGCAAGGCTCTGACATTTACTTACCAAGTTGGGTCACATTTTCCACACTCTTTCCACAGAGTCTGCATTTCTGGATGTCAGGTACTTGATGAAGGCTTCCATGTTGAGTCTGAGGCTCAGTGGGAAGATGAATGGGAGCATAACATCGCTATCATTAGTGATCACTCCAAACAACATGACGTTGACTGGATGTTTGATTTTTATCACTCTCTGTACATGTTTTTGGGGACTTGGAAAGCCAATGGTTATTCTGTGTTCACCATCTGATTTTGGTTGGAGGAAATGTTTGAGTTTGTTCAAAAGCATCGTAATGTGGTCTTTCCTCTTGTTCTTGATGGCTTGGGATAAAAATTGGCCCTTTCTCATCTTATATG
>NC_042997.1:175313711-175433711 GCF_006345805.1 Octopus sinensis
CTCAACAGGTCTTCGCAAGCAGAGTTTAGTGTCCAGTGAAGGAAAGGTAAGCATAAGTGAGCTGGTTACACCCCTGGCATAGGCCACGAGGTTATGGTCTCATTTGTCCTTGCCAAGTCTTCTCAAGTGCAGCATATTTCCAAAGATCCCGGTTACTAGTCATTGCCTCAGTGAGGCCCGCCTAAGTAAAATCATAACGTGTGTGTGGGTGTACACACATGAATACATACATATTTATATAGATAGATACACACACACACACACATAAACTTTGTCATTCACTGATTTAGCACAACCACCTATCACCTTGGGTGCCTTTATTGGAATCCACAGTGTTGCAGGCATTTGAGTCAGGTCTCCAGTTTAGAGAGTCCTTCATCTCTCCCTTCCACCAGTCTTAGAAGCCCTGAAAACATCATGGACCTTCTATACTGACTATAAGATGTTACACACACATTTAATTGGTGAATGTTGTTAGTTTCCCTTTGTTGTAGTGGTTATCACTTGTAGACATCTGTTCCGTTAGTAGATATGTAGTTAACTTCCTATAGGTGATTCTAACCATTTTTTTATCTCTCATTCTAAGGGGTATTATTTGATATTCTATGCACTGTTATTTATTTATAGTTCAGCTGTTTTTGAGCTTCTTATTTCAAACCCCCCCACCACCACCACAGACACTTATATATATGTGTAAAAACACACACACACACACACACGCATATATATATTGTATCATATTGTATTTATTATATTATATATTCAGCTCTTATTGAAATTGCTTTTTAATTACTTTAAATAAATGAGGAGATAAGGTGACATTTTACGATTACTTGCAACTCTGCCGGTTTGTATTGTGTGGTGCATACACACACATTAATGCAATTGCATTCTATGAATAATGCAGAATGTTCAGGGAACTGTTTCGGGGTGGAGGTGGGAGGAAGATTTTTCCCTTTTTTTACATATATATATTCTGAGTTTTTATCCTTTTTTGTTTGCAAATTCGCAATTTTTTTCTTATTGGAATTCTTGATCTATTTTGATGATTTGTGTTGTTCTCTTTTATTTTATTTCTTTTTTTTTTTATTATATTAATGTTTGTGTTTTGGAAATCAATGCCATCTTTTGGGAAGGAAGAAGATGTGTTGTGTTGTATGAAGAATATTCAAGACACTTGTGATGAACTTTTCTTAAATGGCACAGAAAAAAATGTGAAATTATTCTTTATGCCAGTTATCATGTATATTTATTTGTTTGGTTGTTGTTCTTGTTGTGGTGGCAGTGGCAGTGGTGATGGTGATAATGATGATAGTAGCAATGTGAAATGGTGGTGGTGGCTATGGCAGCAACAGCAGCCGTTCAAGAATTTGGACCTGGAGATCTCCATTTCCAGCAACTTTGAGGGCCACCTCCCAGCGGTGTTGAGCGTTAATGAAGAGCCCTCGACTACAACAAGGCGACCAAAGTTTTTTTTTTCCCAAGGTCTGGGGTCTCCCTCCCCTAAGCCCTAGACCATCACCTAATCACCCTTACCCGTCTTGTTGCTTAACAACAACAACAACAACAGCAGCAATGGTGACTGTTGTTCTAGCGGTGATGGTGTGCAAGTCAATTTTGCCTGGGTTGTGATTCTGAAAAGAAAAAAAAAAAAAAAGAGCAAGATGTTGGGTGGGAGTAACAATGATATGTATATTTATAAATGAAAGAGAAAATTTAAACAAAAAATTTGAATGAAAAGGAGTAGAAGGAAGTGAATGAGTGAAAATGAAAGGATGAGGATGAAAATAAAAGAAAGAGAGAAAGCAAGAATGTTATTGGTATACATTGGTTAATAAGTTTTCTACAAAGATACGATATTGGTATACTGTAGTTGGAAAATATTGTACAAATATTTAATGTTAGTATAGTTAATTCATAAGGTGTCTACAAATATTTATTTAATGTTATTTGTATTTTTATCTTTTACTTGCTTCAATCATTGAACTGCAGCCACCCTGGGGCACCATCTTTAATGGTTTAGTTGAACAAATCAACCCCAGTACTTTTTTTAAAAGTCTGCTACTTATTCTGCCTGTCACTTTTGCTGAACCACTAAGTTACAGTTACAAGGATGTAAATAAACCAACACCAGTTGTCAAGTGATGCTGGGAAGACAAACACACACACACACACACACACACACACACACACACACACACACACACACACACACACACACACACACAGACACACACTCACACACACACACACACACACACATGCACACACAGAGTAAGCTTCCACTCAGTATCTGTCTAGCAAATTTACTCACAAAACATTGGTCATCCTGGGACTATAATTGAAAACATTTGACCAAAATGCTGCACAGTGGGACTGAACCTGAAATCTCATGGTTTAAAAGTCAGCTTTTAAACCACGTCTGCAGTTATGTAGTATAGTTAGTTTATAAATGTTGACAAAGATGTAATATTTGATATACATTACTTAATAAGTAATCTACATATAGTGTCTTATAACTACTCTTCAAAAGATTTAAATTAGTGTACTTGGCTTACAATTAATCTACAAATATAGGCACAGGAGTGGCTCTGTGGTAGGTAGCTTGCTTACCAACCACATGGTTCCAGGTTCAGTCCCACTGTGTGGCACCTTGGGCAAGTGTCTTCTACTATAGCCTCAGGTCGACCAAAGCCTTGTGAGTGGATTTGGTAGATGGAAACTGAAAGAAGCCCATCGTATATATGTGTATGTATATATATATATGTATGGGTGTCTGTGTTTGTCCCCCCAACATCGCTTGACAACCGATGCTGGTGTGCTTATGTCCCCGTAACTTAGTCGTTCGGCAAAAAAGACCGATAAATAAGTACTAGGCTTACAAAGAATAAGTCCTGGGGTCGATTTGCTTGACTAAAGGTGGTGCTCCAGCATGGCCACAGTCAAATGACTGAACCAAGTAAAAGAGTAGATATAGTTATTAAATCCTGTTCACATGAACAGTCTGGTAGTGCAAATCCACATATTTTGTTCAGTAATGCCTTTATAGTTACCAGCCTCTCTAGATTTTGCCAACCGGGGATGTCTGGACTATGTTCACTGAAAGTAGTTATATAATTAAACTTAATTTTACATGATCTCTTTTGTTGGAAGCTTCCACAACAAATTAACTCATTCATAAGACATCTGCTTCTAAGAGAATTCTCATTTTGACAGAATTGTAAGCTTTTTTTTTTCCTTCTTTCTTCCTTTAGTTTCTTTGCCTTTTCTTTTTTGTGTCTTAACTTTTGCTTTAATTCATCTGCCCTTTTCTTTCTCTTTTATATTACCCTGCTTCTTTTTTTTCCTTTCTTAATATTTATAAATATGATGATTATCATCATCATTGTCGTCATCACCATCATCATCATGAGACATCTGACATCACATTTACTTCATTCTGATAATTCAGTAAAACTTTTATCAAAGAATACAGAATCAGACAGGATCACTCTACACAGCATGCTACACAGTACAGGGTGAAGAAGTTAAACTATTTATTAAATCATGTGTGTGTGTGTGTGTGTGTGTGTGTGTGTTGAGTTTGATTGATGTGTGAACATGTGAAGATTTTGTACAGATATGAATGGAGGTATAAATCTGTTTAAAGTATATAGCTCTATGGCAAAAGATAGATGGATGCATGTATGGCAAGTATGCAGTTGGTGTATATGTGTGGTTATGTTATGTTAGGGCCTCCGTCGGTCATGGCTGACCATGGATGAGGTCATCCGTCCGTTGAGTTGTCTATTCAGTTTTTGCAACGCCTCCTGTAGCTGTAGCGACCGATGCGAGAGTGGCAGTCTTGTTTGCAGAGGTCACATCTATACGTTGAATCTATACGTTGACTGTCATTTCTTTTCTGCGGGTTTGGTTTTCAGCTGCCGCCACCCTCAATTTCTCTTCGCTGGTCTGCAGTTGTTTGTGAAAAGTGCCTCTCCAGATGGTTCAGTTGGCTGTGAGATCCTCCCAGGAATTGGTGTTGATGTCAAGTGCCTTCATATGCCTCCTGCACACGTCCCTGTACCTCAGCTTCAGGCGGCCAATGTTTCTCCACCCTGCGACAAGTTCTAGCTCTCCAAAGAGGACATCCTTTGGGATCCTGCCATCCTCCATATGGTGAACATAGCCAAGCCAGTGCAGCCGACGTTGTCTTAGCAAGGTGAGCATGGTGGGGAGGCTAGGACAAGACAGAATGTCAGTATCAGTTACTTTGTCTTGCCAGGAGATGCCAAGTATATGTCGGAGACTTCTGAGGTGGAAGGTGTTTAGCCATTTCTCCTGGCAGGCGTACATGGTCCATGTCTAGCTGCCGTATGTGTGATATTGATTATATATTTGTATGGGTTAGTTCACATTACTCTATGAGGAGCATGGGGTTGGTTTCTTGGTTTCTCTAACATATATATTCCTCTCTGGATGGGACACCAATCTGTTATCGGATTACTGAGTGGACTGGAGCAGCATGAACTGAAGTGTTTTACTCAAGAACACAATACATCACCTTGTCCAAGAATCAAACCCAAAATCTGACAATCATGAGTTCAACACCCTAACCACTAAGCCATGCACCTCCACTTATATATGAATAGGCACATGAATTTTTTTGTGAGTGTATGTATATGTGTATTGAAGGATCTGTGAGTATACTTGTAGATATGGGTGGATATACATGCTTTCATGAAGGTGGAAGGATGTATATACATTTGTTGGTTTAACACATGTATATCTATGTGTGGAATTGTATACATAAAAAATGTCCAGCTATATTGACCAATTTACATATATAATGCATTCTTGGTAGATTGTCTAGTTAATGAATTAATGTTTTATTTCTATGCTAAACTGTTCTTCAATATATATATAGAGAGAGAGATTTTAGCCAGCATTCATAAGAGCAGGTATGACTGTGTGGATAAGAAACTTGCTTCTCAACCATGGTTCAATCCCACTGCATGGCACCATGGGCAAGTGTCTTCTACTATAGCCACAAGCCCACCAAAACTTTGTGAGTAGGTTTCATAGATGAAACTGAAAGAAGCCAGAGTGTGTGTGTGTGTATCCTTGTTTAGACATCGCATTATGGTTGTAAATGAACAATCATCATTACACAAGTGAGGTTGTTCATCTGAAGTCTTCGGGGAAAATATTACCTTACTTGGAAACAAGTGAGAACTGGTGAAAAGAAGGGCATCCGTGTGTAGAAAATCTGCTTCAACAAAGTTCATCTGACTCATGCAATTGTGGAAAAGCAGACAGTAAAATGATGATGATGATGATGATGATATTTGTATATTTTAGCCAACACTGTATGTAATAAACAGATGCAGGGATCTTGATTTTATAATTACTTTCATGGAGAAGAAAAGATGAAATCATAATAAAGATTACCACCAGTCCAGCTGATCCCTCCTTTTCCATCTACAGTAGTAGTATATAAATTAAATTATGACCATCCAGTGTATTGAATTGAGTTTCATTTACATATGCACTGATAGCTGAAACCTATAGGTTTATTCTATACTATAGAATATAGCATGCAAAAATTTCTAACGTATCAGTAATTGCTTAATCAATTTAGCTGCCTAGAATGTATTATCGATGCAAATAAATTTGATTTAGTAAAGTCCTTAACTATAAACAAGATAATAGTTACTAAATATAGAATGTCTTCTTTATCTCCTTTTTTCTTTTCTTCTTTCTTATTTTTCCACCTTTTGTCTTTTGGGTTTTTTTTTCTTTTTTAATGTCTTTTGATGGTTATAAATACTAGAGAAGTCATTTTAGACATCATGAGCTAATTTCTAATTCACAATTCATGAATCAAAATTCTGGGTGGTATTTTCCCAGTTTGAGGTATTTGGACAATAGTGAGGCCTTTCAGGCTTTTTCAGACTACTAGATAATTATAACTGAGTGAGGCAACTTGGGCAAGTGTGTACTACAAGTGTGTCTTTTTCTCTCGCAAGCCTTGTCTGAAATATTTGGTAGATGGAAATTGTGTGGAAACTTCTGAGATTGTACCTGTTCTTGGGTGGTAAATTTTATCTGCTACTCAGTTTTACTACTACAACATAGCCTTTGGACCATGTCAATCATGTGAATCTCCTATTGAAACTTCATGACTTTGATCACTACATCTCTTGGATCAGTAGCTTCCTATCAAACTGCAGTATTACAGTGTGTTGATGGAATTCTTTCTGTTCCTCAATGTAGCAACCCTGGCATGCCCCAGGATTCAGTTTTTGACTTTACCCGCTTCCTTCTCCAACCTGCATCATCCACTTGCATCTGGACACTATATGCCAAACCCTATATTGATTCCATGAATGGAGACTTTGAAAACATCCTCCAATGGGAATATGCCAATCTTGTCTCTTTCAACAGCTTCTACTTATTTTTTTTTTTGTCCAAAGTACTTAACAAAAGAGTTACCTGTAGATTCTTTTGTATTAAATGATTGTGATAAAATATTAAAAAAAAAGTTTTTTCCAACCATTGGTGGGGCATACATTTTCTTGGTAAGTTATAGCGGGGCCTGGAAGAAAAATAAGTTGAGAAACACTGTTCCAGATGTATGATAACTGGCTGAACCCACAAACTTCTAACTATATTAGTAGACTTCCACACTACATTCTACTCAATGAACTGGTAACTCTTGCCGTATTGAAGAATTCTACTTGTATGCTGGATCGGAGTGTTTCTGTTTTTGAAGTATGCACCAGTTACACAGTTATTATAGGTTTCTTAAAATATTTCAACTTATCTCAGTAGGGCAAATGCAATAACAATAAAATACATAAGTAGATAATGTTCTAAACTTTTAACAAAAGGTCACAGTCAAGTCCATACCATTGTGTTGTTACACCTTTAAACAACAAAGATTACTCATTTCAGTCATTTCAGCTGTAAAATGGAAATCATTCTTCATGGTTGAATATTTAATGACACATTGTGCAACCAGTTGTAAGAAAATTGCTCCAGAATGTTAGTAGGCTTATTAACTTCATCTTTTATGTACATAACTAAACAAAGACAATATATAAAGAAATAGTAATTTTTATCTGTTTCACTTCCATTTTTTTTCATGGTGGTATGGTTTAAGTGGGTTTGTTGGATCAGTTAATTTGTTTTAGCTTGATTCCCTTCTTTCTGTTAACCACTAAAGAAGAAACAGAAAAAATGGAACCCAGTTTAGGCCATTCAAACTGGAGCAATTAGCTTTACTATATTTATTTGAGAAAAAGGCAGCGAGCTGGCAGAAACATTAATGTGCCGGGCGAAATGCTTAGCGGTATTTCGTCTGTCGTTATGTTTTGAGTTCAAATTCCGCCGAGGTTGACTTTGCCTTTCATCCTTTCGGGGTCGATAAATAAAGTACCAGTTTCACACTGGGGTTGATGTAATCGACTTAATCCGTTTGTCTGTCCTTGTTTGTCCCATCTATGTTTAGCCCTTGTGGGCCGTAAAGAAATATATATTTATTTGAGAAATTTATTACAAAAATATCAGGATCAAAATTAGAGGGGAGCATTGCACTCAAGTGTAAGGAGAAAGAGAAAGGGAGAGGGAGAGATTATTAATATTTTGATGCAAAAAAAGGAAGATTGGAGATGTACTTGCTTAGCAAGTGACCTGATCTGAGGTCATGTGCTGGAACGAAAACAATTGCAGCATGGAAGGTGTTTATAAGCCATTTAAGAAACACACAAAATCCGTTAGATTCACTTCAACATTTAAATTTAATTTGTCAAAATATTTTCGCCGCTTTGAGACTGCAACCTGTTCACTGACAAAATTCCTTGCTGCACAGAATTTTGTCAGTGAACAGGTCGCGGTCTCAAAGCGATGAAAATATTTTGGCAAATTAAATTTAAATGTTGAAGTGAATCTAATGGATTTTGTGTGTTTCTTAAAAGGAAGATCATATTCCCAGAATTGCATTGTATTGAAGTAAATATAGTACATATATTATTCAAGGTGTGTGTGTGTGTGAAATTGTGAAGATACATTTTTTTGTTACATACACTGGATAGTCAGAGAAGGAGGTGTAGTCCTCACATTCTTTACGGACTGTTGAGATTGATGTTTGATGTCCAGTCTGAAATCTGGAGGTTGATGTCTGCAGGAAAAACAGTGGCCAAAGCAGGAATTTCAGAAAGTTACAGTTTGGGGGAAGATAGGACTAGGACATTGTGTAGGCATTGTGTTTGGGGGAAGATAGGACTAGGATATTGTGTTGGCTCTGTAGATGACCCGGAGGGAGATTAGCAAGTCAGTATGGGTGGAGAGGGGATG
This sequence comes from Octopus sinensis, assembly GCF_006345805.1. NCBI lineage: Eukaryota > Metazoa > Mollusca > Cephalopoda > Octopoda > Octopodidae > Octopus > Octopus sinensis. The sequence goes on from NC_042997.1 coordinate 175,322,049, forward strand.
TGCATTTTCTCTGTCTCTTGTTCTTAGTGACAGCTGAACATTTTCTTTAAAGCCCCTTTTAAAATGAAGTGGATTTGTTATTAGGTTATCGGTTATTTATTCATGCATTTTCATCCATTGTAGGAACTTCATTGTTTTTCATTACAATATACTTAACTCCAGTGTACTTAGACAATATACTTAAATCACTTCAGTTTTACCTTATTGTCAAGAACAAGTTAGCAACAATAGCAACAGTACCATAGGGAGATTTGTCTGAAACTTGAGCTATAAGCATTGGCTTTATGAGTTCTTGTGATTTGACAGGAAAATAAGTGCAGGCATGGCTGTGTGGTAAGACGCTTGCTTCCCAACCACATGGTTCCAGGTTCAGTTCTACTGTGTGGCACCTTTGACAAGTGTCTTCTACTATAGCCTTGGGCCAACCAAAGCCTTGTGAATGAATTTGGTAGATGGAAAGTAAAAGAAGCCCATCACATATATATGTATATATTTATGTATATATTTATGTGTGTGTGTCTTCATGTCTGTTTGTCCTCCCCACCACTGCTTGACAACCAATGTTGGTGCATTTACATCCCCATAATTTAGTGATTCAGCAAAAGAGACCAACAGAATAAGTTCTAGGCTTACAAAGAATAAGTCCTGGAGCCAATTTCTTTAACTAAAAATCCCTTTTTAGTAGTGCTCCAGCATGGCCGCAGGCAAATGACTGAAACAAGTAAAAGAATAAAAGAAATAAATTCTCTACATAGATAGTTTCTGTTTCAATGGCCTGGAAAATAAGTATATTTTGTGTGAATCATATGTTTTGATAAATGGTTAGATTTTAAACTCTGTGATATATCTTAAACAGGTTTTCGTCTGGGAAAGCATGAAAAATTGGAGATCAGTTTTGTTATGGAAATTTGCTTCAGTCAAATAGCATTGAGCAAATAACATTTCAGGGTCACTCAAAGTGGGTAATCTATTGTATCACTTGTATCAGACAATAAATAACTATCACTTTAATTACTTCAACACTAGTTCATATGAACTGAATTTTTATGATTGATAGTGAGTGTGTGTTTGCAAGTGTGTATGTAATATAGAAGGTATGTTTTCCTTATCAAAAGAGCTATTTATGATTAACTTGTGAGCATGCTGGACCTCCTAGCTGAAGGCTTAATGGTTTTTAGTTTGTATTTTGTCATTGGCTTTTCGGTGTAATAGGAACCAAGAGAAAGTACATGTCACTGATGTAAAAAATAAAATTCTGTATATGTATGTTAATGAGCTCAGGCCTAGAAGAGGATAGTCTCTGTCAAGCATGACTTTTCCACGTTATATTCAAAACCAAAGTCTTCAGTGATGCCTTAACAAACTAGCGGCCTACATTAATTGGCATTTTATATAATTTTGTTGTTTGTTGTACATTAATTAGCATTTTATATAACTGATTTGAATGGCATCTTCTCAGTTTTATTTGGCCTCTGTTTACGCAGCTATTTCATTATGAGTGCATATCATTAAACAAAAAAAAAAAAATAAAGACCAGTGTGTTTTGAAATGATGTGCCTGTCATCATCATCATCATCATCATCATCATCATTTAACATCCGCTTTCCATGCTAGCATGGGTTGGACGATTTGACTGAGGACTGGTGAACCAGATGGCTGCACCAGGCTCCAATCTTGATCTGGTAGAGTTTCTACAGCTGGATGCCCTTCCTAACGCCAACCACTCCAAGAGTGTAGAGGGTGCTTTTACGTGCCACTTGCACGAGGGACAGCCAGGCGGTACTGGCAACAGTCATGCTCAAATGGTGTTTTTTACGTGCCACCTGCACAGGAGCCAGTCTAGCGGCACTGGCAATGACCTTGCTCAAATGTTTTCTCACTTGCCACTGGCACAAGTGCCAGTAAGGCGATGCTGGTAACGATCACGCTCGAATGGTGCTTTTTACGTGCCACCGACACGGAAGCCAGTTAGCTGCTGTGGCGAACAATCATGCTCAGATGGTGCTCTTAGCACTCCACTATGAATAATTACCTGCACACACACACACAAACACGCATGCACAATTATGTATTATAATTTTACAAAATAATTTTAAATAATTGTGGTAGTGTATTCATAATTTATAGTATAGCTCTCTAACAAAGTTATTGTTATGTACAGGGTGCAAGAGGTATCCGAGTACATATTTAGTAATCTAATAAAACAATTCTAATCGAGCAACAACAAAATATATTTGTGCTCATGTTTTTGATAAGCTTCTTATAATATTTTGTGAATCTGCCTTTAGCCTTGATGACTGCTTCAAAGCAGGATTGAAACCAGTGACATGTCTGCACTAAATGGTCCTTATTCATTTCAGACATCACATAGATAGTGGTAGCCTTCGCTGAAGCTATGGTATTATGAGAATGTTGATTAGCCTTCTTTTCAACAATGTGTCAATTGTAGTAGTCCATGAGATTTAAATCTAGTGAGTTTGACAGCCACAAGTTTGATGTTACATGATTGTAAATATTTTCTGCTATTTGTTCTTGGGTTAAGCGAGCTTTGTGAGAAGCTGTTGAGTCTTGTTGAAACACATATGGCCTTCCACTGCATACTTCATCCAGACCTTATCAACTTCCTCCAGTACCTCAGTGTATCCAGTAGCATTAATTCTAACCATCTATCATTTCTCCTGTTAGACTTTTGGTCTTGGTCAGTTTTTCTCATCAGAAAAGAACAAAAAAATGTCATGTGCATGAAGGGTTTTAACCTTGTTAAGTAACCATTAGGCATGAATCCAGTGATTGTTTTTTGTTTTTGTATCTTTACAGATATGGATTAGCCTCTCCTTGAAACATATGATTTGTATCAACTAGCCTTCATTGATTTTCCAGGATAATCATTATTGTGCTTTGAATCTGTTTGAATGACAGTGTCCTTATAGTGTTCAAACATTTAGAATGTGTTTTTCTCTTTGATACTATTGAAACATTTTTATTGCATCTATACTCTGACGACTACTACTGCCCCTACTACTACTGGTGCTGCTGCTGCTACAATAGCCAGAATATACAATTGAGGAGAGTGACTAGGTAGTCATCATGGGCATCTAAGACAAGTAGCAAGACCATGTGCCATGGTTTTGCTATCTAGATGTGAGCAGACAGTGACACTCTGTCAATGCTGCTATCCTTAACCCAGCTGAATCCTCAGGACGTCATTGCTGGAAAGAGAAAGAGATACTCCAGCACTAAGCTAGTACTTTATTTATTAAGTTCAATTGGTTGAAACTCAAAAGGCAAAAGTTGGGCTTCAGTGGGATCTGAACTGAGAGTGCATAAAGCCAGGACAAATATCAATGCTTTCTTAACAAAGCTCTTACAACTTCTCCAATTGATGCCTCCTGCATCTCTCTCTCTCTCTACACACACACACACACATATATATATTTACATTACTTTAATCACTTAAGCCCTACACTCCACTGTTCTTGAACTCTGCACTGTCCTCCCTTAGTTCTTGTTGGTTTTGAATTCTCATTGATGCTTCTGCCACTTTGAATTTTTGTAGGGCCAAAATCCCTTAAAAGAAAAGCAATTTTTCCCCTAGAAAGAAATGGTCCATATTAGTCTGGCCTTTATCCTTTGACCTGTTCTGCATGGTGGGAGGCCTTACAAGGGGCTTCTACTCCATTGGCGTAGCTTTCAGGGTCATTTAGCCAGGCAAGCTATCACACCGCAATAAGGACTGGGCCTCGTGATGGAACATATACACACATATTCTGGTTAGTGTTTATGTTGCATGCGAAAAGACAAAAGGAAGAAAAATTCAATAAATCAACCAGAAGTCTAAATTTCATCTTAACAAATCAACAGTTTATTTCTATATTTGCTATTACTGCCAACCTCCTTCTGCCATCACTTGAGTCAGTATGAGGTGTTTGTGTATGTGTACTTGTATGTATACACACACATTTTTTCAATAATTTTGTTACAGCTTTTATTGCTTTTTTTTTTTTGCAACAACTATTTCAAACCTCCAGTCTTTACCCCCATCGCCAATGCTCAGTTCAATATTTCAGTAATTTTCCTTATGCAGCACCTACATACACACATACACGCTCACACACATACATGTGTATGTGTATGCTTAAGTAAGCTGTGTAAATATTACAATACAAGCCAGAAAGTATGTTTCCATAATGCAGACTTATGTCGTAGTTAATGTTGTGCATCTCAGATCAGATCTAATCAAGCAAACCTATAACCAAAGACCTTGGTTCGGCCTTTATCACCCTATCTTTTCACTTGCCGTAGTCTATCAAGGACAACTTTATCTAAAGTGTCCTTTATTCTTGAGACAGTGTAATGTAATTTTAGTGTAGACATGGCTTCTATTTCTAGCAAGCAGGTCAAGCAACCTTGTATAGTCTTCATTGACTTAATTTATGTATTGTAGGCATTTATTTGTAGTATGCATTGTATGTATAAATATTGTATTTCATGCTTACATTTAGGGAGTACAATGGAATTCCTTACATCCTATTTGAAATCACAATGAATCGAAGGATAGTTTTTTTTCTTTCATGCAGTTTCTTTGTTTTCTTTTCTAAAAAAACGTGTGTATATGTTTTATGTGTGTGTATTTCTGGTATGTGTCTCTCTGTAATTTTCCTCTGCTGGTGTGATTATATATATGTGGAGTTGTGTATTTGTGTGAATGTAAGTATGTAGATGTGTCCATGCTTAGCCGCCTGGGCATATGTATGTGAGTATTGCACTATATATGTTAACACCATAAACTCATTCACATACACACACTCAATGGTGTGCAGTAATTTGCACCCAAAGTACTTTGCTTTTGACCAGGTCAGTCAGGTGTGTTTGTTTGTTCGACAGCTTTCCAGTGACCAATGCTCAGGATAATGACATTAGTGATCAGGTATGTGTGTGTGGGAGTAGGGGTAGGGGTTAAGTCACAATATATGGATTTCAGTAATCTGGTAATACTCATATAAAATGCTCCTTAATGTATCATTCTACAAAACAGAATATATAGTATAATACAAGAGAAAACAATAAGGAGTATCATCATCATCGTTTAACGTTCACTTTCCATGCTAGCATGGGTTGGACGATTTGACTGAGGTCTGGCAAACCAGATGGCTGCACCAGACTCCAATCTGATCTGGCAGAGTTTCTACAGCTGGATGCCCTACCTAATGCCAACCACCCCGAGAGTGTATAAAACCATAAATGACAGAGAAATAGTTTGATAAAATTTTACTTAACAATAAGAAAATTCAATTATCACAAATTGTTTCTTGGCTTTTAAGCATGTAAGTAATTTATATTATTATATCTAATAATAAATGAATTACTTACATGTCTGCATTAATGCAAATTGCAAAAAAATAATTGATATAAAATAATAAGATGATTGTCTAGTAAATTATTTACATGTTTTTAAGTTACGAAACAATTTGTGACATTTAAATTTTCTTATTGTTAAATAAAATTTCATCAAACTCTCTGTCATTTCTGACTTATATATATATATATATGATCATCATTATCATTTTATATATGCTGTCCATGTGGGCATATGTTGGACTGATCTGCTCATCAGGATGGGCCAGAATGGGGGGGTCTCTTTTCTTTTGTTCTCCAATTTGACTTCGTTTGTATGGTTGGATGCCTTTCCTAATACTAACTGCTTTAAAGAGTGTACAAGGTTCTGTTTTCAAACCATTATCTCTAAAGAATTGCCATGTTGTCAGTAAGACCAAAGGGTTCTCATAGTGTCATACTGTACAAAGTATGAAGATGTGTGGCTTAGTGGTTAGGGTATTCAGTTCACAGTCATAAGGTTATGAGTTCAATTCCTGGTGGTGCATTGAGTCCTTGAGCAATACACTTTATTTTACATTCCTCCAGTCCATTCATCTGGCAAAAATGAGTTGTACCTGTAATTCAAAGGGCCAGTCTTGTCACACTCTGTCATGCTGAATCTCCTTGAGAACTATGTTAAGGGTACGCGTGTCTATGGAGTGCTCTTCCACTTGCATGTTAATTTCATGAGCAGGCTGTTCCATTGATTGGATCAACTGGAACTCTCATTGTCATAACCAACCAGTGTACCAGTTACTTTACAAAGTGTATTGAGTGCATTTTACATGCCGCCAGAAATTAGGGAGAGAGAGAGAGAGAGAGAGCCATGTCCTTGTCACAATTAAATTGATCTCTGCTCACTTGTCTACTTCATTAGAGAGTAAGAAGTATGAGTTGATAGAAGCATGAACAATAGTGATGAAAGAGATATGTGATAGTGGAATGAGAAATAGCTCTCAGTATTCTGAAATAAATACAAATATTTGAGGCAATATGACTGAGATGATAGAAGTTCAGGATGTGTGAATGAAAAGGAATACGATTATGTTGGCAGACAATGTGATATAGACTGATGACATTACATGAGATGAATAAGTATATGTATGCATACATGCCTCTGTGTGTGTGTAATATAAACATGTATACATATATTCAGGCAGTCGTATATACATGTACGCATACTCTTTTACTTGTTTCAGTCATTTGACAGTGGCCATGCTGGAGCACCACCTTTAGTCGAGCAAATCAACCCCAGGACTTATTCTTTTTAAGCCTAGTACTTATTCTATCAGTCTCTTTTGCCGAACCGCTAAGTTACGGGGATGTAAACACACCAGCATCCGCTGTCAAGCGATGTTGGGGGGACAAACACAGACACATACACACACACACACACACACATATATATATATATATACATATATATATATATATATATATGTACGAACAGCTATGCTACATGGCAGTGAAACATGGGCCGTGACTGCTGAGGACATGCGTAAGCTTGTGAGGAACGAAGCCAGTATGCTCCGATGGATGTGTAATGTCAGTGTACTTACTCGACAGAGCGTTAGTACCTTGAGAGAAATGTTGTACCTAAGAAGCATCAGTTGTTGTGTGCAAGAGAGACGATTGCGCTGGTATGGTCATGTGGCGAGAATGGATGAAGATAGGTGTGTGAGAAAGTGCCAATCCCTAGCAGTTGAGGGAACCCGTGGAAGAGGTAGACCCAGGAAAACCTGGGACGAAGTGGTGAAGCACGACCTTCGGACGTTAGGTCTCACCATGGAAATGACTAGAGACCGAGACCTATGGAAGTATGCTGTGCGTGAGAAGACCCGGCAAGACTAGTGAAGCCATAATCCGTGGCCCCTACCTGGGACGTAGTCAGTCCACCTGTGCATACCTTCCTTCTTGTGACACTTGTGAAGACCTGTTGAGGCAAGTGAGAATCGAATCGAATCAAATCAAATCAAATCGAACCAAATCAAAATAGATGAACATCAATGGAATTTGTATCCTTGTGGTACCAGTGCCGGTGGCACATAAGAAAACCATCCGAACGTGATCGTAGCCAGTACCGCAACGACTGGCCTCCGTGCTGAGGGCACATAACAAACACCATCCGAGCGTGGCCGTCCGCCAGCCCCGTCTGGCACCTGTGTCGGTGACACATAAGAAAACACCATCCGAGCGTGGCCGTCAGCCAGCCTCGTCTGGCACCTGTGTCGGTGGCACATAAAATCACCCACTACACTCTCGGAGTGGTTGGCGTTAGGAAGGGCATCCAGCTGTAGAAACACTGCCAGATCTGACTGGCCTGGTGCAGCCTTCGGGCTTGCCAGACCCCAGTTGAACCGTCCAACCCATGCTAGCATGGAAAGCGGACGTTAAACGATGATGATGATGATATATATATACAACAGGCTTCTTTCAGTTTCCGTCTACCAAATCTACTCACAAGGCTTTGGTCTGGTCGGCCCGAGGCTGCCCAAGGTGCCATGCAGTGGGACTGAACCCGGAACCATGTGGTTGGTAAGCAAGCTACTTACCACACAGCCACTTCTACGCATCATCATCATTTTACATTTGAATTCTGTGTTGACACATGTATTGGTCATCACACTTTGAGTCAGTTCTTACTGCTTTTTCTGGACAAATCGGAGGTCATATGTAAGCATGCATATATTATTATGTATTGGGCCTTTTAATCTATAGTTTGATTTATCTGCATCATCACACCTCAATCTTGGGTACTCTGAGCTCTGTCCATTCCCTTGCAGACATTTGGTAACTTTGAAAAAGTTCTCAGGCGCTACCTCTGCTTGTTTGACAAAGTGATGTAAAGAAAAATGCGTAAATGTAAGCGCTTTATTTAAGTTCTTCATAAGAGAGTTCAAGCCAGTTGCTACCAAAGCGACAAGACTTTTTGAGTTAAGAGAGTTCCCGGTATTTGTAAATGTCTGGTTGAGTTTGTGTGTTGGTTGAGCTGTCAAAGCACACACTAAAGTGTGCGCATCTATTCACCTAAAGAATTTCAGATGGAGAATTTTAGGGAATGTCTTGCAAATTTTCACTGGAATGGATTTGGAAAATCCATGTCAGTTACTTTTGTTCTTTCCTCGAAGAACCTAAGAACTTAGTATATCTACCATTTGTGTAGGTTTGTATGTATGATAGAATAAAAGGATGGGCAGGTAAACAACAGGTATCGGATCAGATTATAAGATATATATATATATATATATATATATATATATATATATATATATATATAATATATATAATATATATATATATATATATTTTATAATCTGACCCAATACCTGTTGTTTGCCTGTCCATCCTTTTATTCTATCATACATACATACATACATTTTTTTCTCTCCTTGTTTTTTTCTGTGTCCCTTTCTGTAGAAGAGCGTAGGCTTGAAACGTAAAAGACTTTTTCTATTCCTGAGCGCTATACTAATACATCTGTTTGTTTTGTACACCACCTGTCTTTGTCTTTTGTTTTTTTCGTAAACTCTCCCTATATATATATATATATATATATATATATATATATATATATATATATATATATATATATATATATACAAAATCTAGATGGAAACGAATGCATTAAGGAGTATACTAGCAAAAGACAGGAGATCGGTAAAAGGTCCACGAAGGGATGTTTGTAATAGGTGCGATATACGGTGGTTGTATGTATGTGTGAATGCATGTAATAAGTATGTATTTATATATGTGTAAGTATCTAAGAGGCATATATGTATGTATGTATGTCTGAACGAATGTAATAAGCATGTATGTACGTATTTACGTAATAAACGTGTGTGTGTGTGTATGTGTGAATGTATGCATCTACGTTATTGTATTAGAATGCCATCCTAGAATATTTAGGAACCACTCCGGGATAGTCTGTATTTAGTGTCGGAACCAGTGAAGCAGCTTGTCTTGCTAGATAAATATTTCACACCATTGTCATTCATTGTTCTTCTCACCTTTGCCATTACCACCACCAACGACGACCACCACCATCTGTTCTTAGCATTCTCACAGTTTCGATAGTGACTCAGACCCCACAAAGACAAATACAGTGAAACAACCACTACAACCACCTCTTCTTTTCTCCTCTGCAATCTTTACTCAATACATTTTGATTATAATATTTAAACACATGGAGGTGCAATGGCCCAGTGGTTAGGGCAGCGGATTGGCGGTCGTAGGATCGCGGTTTCGATTCCCAGACAGGGCGTTGTGAGTGTTCTGGCAGGGGCTGGTGGCGATCCCTGCTGTACTCTTTCGCCACAACTTTCTCTCACTCTTTCTTCTGTTGGCCTGCCTCGCTTAGCCAAGCGGGGTGGCGTCATTTGAAGGCTTGAAAGCGCATTGTGACCAGCGATGCGTAGCAATATCTGATAGCCTGGTCGGTCGGTCACGTAACGTGACGTGATTTAAACACATAGGCACACTTTTACGCATACATACACTGCAACGCGTATTAGCATATTACATATACCTACATACTGTTACACACACACACACAACTCATATGCTCTTTCTATCTTCATCAAACAATAACAACTCTTAGCTGTCTGACCACTTCGCATACTCTCTATCGACACTTAGGCGCCCCAACTCACACACACTCAAAACATTTGTTGTCTTTCTCTCTTCGTCTTATCCTTATTCTTCCTAGTGCATACATTCTACACTGCAACAACACTTCGCAATATCTTTCCCTATACGTTACACTGCAACAATATTAGTCGAAACTTCTCTCTCTCACACACACACACGCACACTACTTACACTTATAACATTTAGCTCTCACTCCCCGCCTTCCTCATACTTACAGCACTTAGCTCTCTTTCTCCTCAATATACAGAATAACAACACTGCTGTTTCTCTCTGTGTGTATACTGCACTGAAAAGCTTGTTTCTGTTTTACTTTGTAACATTCTTGTGGCTTCCGTTTATTTATGAGATTAAAATACAACATTCTGTAACAGCATTTGTACCTGTAATCTCTCACCCCGCGTATCTCAGTAACATTGTATAGGAACTTCTCTTTATACAGCCGCTCGACCTGTTAACAATAGCAGCCAAATCTCTCTCAGATTATACTGTATAAGGAAAAAAGAATACATTGGACAATGTAATCTTAGATATACAAAAAGACGTGATGGTTACGGCTGGAACACTTCAACCATAAGTCAGCTTTTTAGGGCTAAATAACAATAGACGCCGGTGTGGCTGTGTTCCAGGTTCAGTCCGACTGCGTGGCACCTTGAACAAGTGTCTTCTACTGTAAAGCATTTTGAGTGGATTTGATAGACGGAAATAGAAAGAAGCCCGTCGTGTATATATATAGATAGATATGTGTGTGTGTGTGGCCTCCTATCACCACTTGGTAACAGGTGTTGGTATGTTTACGTCCCCGTAACTTAGCGGTTAGACAAAAATGACCTATAGAATATGTACGAAGCTTAAATAAAAATAAGTCCTGGTGTTGATTTGTTCGACTAAAATCCTTCAAGCCGGTGCCCCAGCATGGCTGCAGTTAATTGGCTGAAACAAAAGATAATGATATTCATCGTAATTGCACCTGGCGTCCGTCAATCGACTCTAACCCCCACTTCAAACTGTCAATGTATTTACTTTGCCCTGCTACACTCACCTCAGTTACAGTACTTCCTTCCGGGCTGGTAGAAGTAGCAGTCAAATACTCTCAAATGTCATACCGTCGTCTCGTAATGAAGGAAGGACACGTTTAGAGAAAGGGAGAGCGTGTGCGTGAGCGAAAGAGATTTTCCATGATTGGTGTCGTAGAGGTACGGGCAGACGGAATGGTCACGATTGAAATGCCAGTGATCATAGGCCTGTCAACTCAGTAGAGAACAACAAGCCATATTTACTTCCTCTCTCTCTCTCTCTTACTGTCTCTTTATCTTTCTTTCTCTCTCTTTCTTCCTGTCTCTCTCTCTCTCTCTCACTGCACTTTAACAATATTTACTGTACCTCCTCCCCGCGTTATAACCATTTGCCGGCTTCTTTCTCCCGCGAGACGGATTCATACATATAATACACACACGTACACGCATGCATTTACACATTGTTTACACGCTATTTAATGCGGTCCTCCTCAACACACAAATTGCTATACAATTGTCTCGGCATTTCCACGAGGATTATTGACCCAATCACATACAAATCTCTCTCATTCACTCGTTTGCTATTTCTCTAGCTCTCTTTCTATTTCTCTCTGCCTTTCACATCCCAGTGTTGTCACTGTTAAGATATGCATAAGTAATTGTGTATAGGCTTTATACGTGTGTCTTCCTTCTCTTTCTTCTTCCTCTTCTTTCTCACACCACTCCTTCACTTCTCCCTCAGCTCTCCCTTCTCCCCGCATTATCTTGCTTCTGACTTCAGAATTTCCTCGTTCCATTGCGCTACATATCTTCTAACAAACTCTATCGTGTGAAAAAACGTCAACAAACACAAATACGGCCACATATCCAACCAATCAACCAACAACAAAAGTGTACTAAATAATAACTCCGCCACCATCACCAACAACTAACTACAACAATGTGTTATGACAAGTTCAAGTTCATCCTCGCCTTCTTACCTTTTAATTACCTCAAGTAATACAAACAGTACACATGCAGGATTCCTTCTAATATGTGCAGGGTGGTTGCTCGGCTGGGTTTACTGACAGATATTTTGTTATTCCAGTTTATCGATCTCTTTCTTCACACATTGGAACCATTGTAACTACTCTTTGTTTCTCCTTCAACTACTACTCCCAGTGCAGTTCTTTTTTGCGTGTACTTAGTACTGTGAAAACCAGAAAGCAAAGCATTTGCTGCTAAATGTTTTACTTCTTATACCAGAATCAGTCGACCGAATTGAACAGCAGGCAACATAATGCTTATCGTATCTTCTGCTTCCAAAATGCCTTACGCAACAGGTAAGATCAAATTATTACGCCGTATTGTATTGTAGGGGCAGGGTAAGCCCCAAGTACTTCGAATCTGGGACCCATTACTTCAGGATTCGATTTTGTATTGGAATTTAAAAAAAAAAAAAAAAAGGAAAAATGAATTCTCTGGACATCATAACTTTAGCAGAAAAGAAAAAAGGGTTCCGGCTTAACGGGTAGAAGTCTTCGGTTTGTGCAACCATAATTTTTCAGTTTTTTTCTTGAATTTTCTTTTAAGTTACTTATGCAATCAACTGTGGTTCTGTCCACTAAAACAATATTTACGAGTCTATAAACACGCTATCACCCACAGATATTCTATACTTATCTAGCCTTTGTCATTGACTTCCCTGTGTCTATTTTTCTGTGTACAACAGATCTATCCGACCATTCATTCATCCACCTGCCCACACATTCTTATATTCCCAAATTACTGAACCCCTTTTAACATGTATTTTTCGAACGCTTTCTTATCAACCTTGGAGAGTCTAAATATTTCTGCTGTCTAGTCATAGAGCTCCATTGCTCTCTATTCATTTATCTCTTCTTATCAGTATCACACACATTTTGTTTTACATAATACAATTTAAGATATGCTATTTAACTGTATATAAGAGAGGGTGAGGGAGAGAATATTCATGCACACGTTAATTTACTCTTCACTCTTGCCATAAACCTATACGGAATATTTTTGTGCCAATAAAACACACTCACACGACTCTTCTTAAGACGGAGGATAGATTCTCTTTTCAGGAAGAGATGCCTTAAGATAATTGAGTAAACTCTTCAGAAACAATCAAGGAGCAAATTCAACCCAATGGTATATGATCTTAGAAATATAACATATATAATTTCTTATATAGTCCCACCCCCTTTTGAACAGTTATGTAAGGGAGGGGGAAAGAAGTGAAACAAGAATGTGATTCCCACCCACCCACCGTCCCCGTGTGCCTTTCTCATCACATTCTCATCATAATCTCTAAAGTGAATAACAATAGCTGCTGTAAACCAGGTTCCCCCTGAATATATATGTCTGGATATATAACTATGTGTGCACAGTATTTGTTCAGGCTTTTTACTTTCTGAGTTCAAATCCTGCTGAGGTCAGCTTTGCCCTTTATACTTCCAGGATGGATAAATTAAAATACAGAATCCATGTGATCAACTAAGCCCTTCCTCTCCAAATTACTAGCTTTGTGCCTAAATTAGAACCGTCAAGGTTAACTTTGCCTTTCATCCTTTCTGGGTCAATAAAATAAAGTTCCAGTCAGGTACTGGTCTCGATGGTATTGACTAACCCCTCCCCTCAAAATTGTTTGTTTTTTGCCTAAATTAAAAATCATTATTAATGTTGTTGTGCCTACAGTAAAAAGGATTATTAATGTTGTTGTTGTTGTTTAATAGTGATTAGGACAATACATTCAACTGAATCGCATGGTTGAAATATTGAACCACTGACTGCAAAATTTTGATTTAAAATTTTGCTGTGTACAACCTCCTATACTAGCAAATTATTTGTAATGTTAAAAAAATAAATAACTGCCGGATATTATTTAGAAAAGCTTCATCCTAGCTAGATTAGAATAAGGCAAAGTGTTTAGTACTGAGATGAGACAACGCTTGTGAAAATATTTCCTGGGGAAATTCATAAGAAACTGCCTCTTTCTATCTCTCTCTCTCTCTCTCTTGCTCTTTATATGGTGTGGGTTCATAAATATATTGTAATTCTGGGATAAGAAGACATTCCCTTTTAATAAATTGGACTGTCTCGGATGAAGTTTCACATCACAAACCATCGAATTACTTTGTAATTTTACAAACCTGTTATTGAGAACAGTAGTGAATTATCAGCTTGTAATGGTAGATGGAGTGGTCCATTGAAAACTAAATCCTTTTAACCATGCACTTACTGCGGTGCCAATGACAAAACACACACACATACTTATATCCTCTTTCTCTCTGCTAGTTATCCTATACTTTCATAATCCTGTTGTTAATATCCTACTTCATTGATGAGTGATTCATTTAGGAGAAGCAATTTATGCAAATCTTTAACATTTCAAAACTTATTACAACACGACACTTTATGATGAAGAAGCTTCTACACATCTGAGCACAACTTGCTAGAAATAGCAGTCAAATTTCCCACACCTCATAAAAGAAATTGTATAGACAGAAATCTCAATGGGAACCCATCAAATGGATCTTGTCATACTGTGTCATGTGGATTCTACTTGAGGATTACATTAACCCTTTAGTGTTTAAACCGGCTATATCCGGCCTATATATTCTGCTCATTTTATGCTCAAACTGGCCAGAACCAGTATCTTACACCTCCCTGCAATGTCATTCTAAAGATAAACCATTACACCTTTCAAATTTTGAAGCTACAAGATAATACCAGATTAATTTTTTAAAATGTAAATGAATAAAGATTACTATTGACATATTAATTTGAACACTAAAGTGTTAAGGGTACAAGTATCTACAGGATACTTACCCCTCACACCATAATTCAATGAAACAACAGGAATAAGCACAGGCGTGGTTATGGTCTTGTGTTTAGTTTTATTGTGTAAGACCTTGGGCAAATATCTTCTAGTTCAACTTTGAGCCAACCAAAGCCTTGTGAGTGGATTTGGTGGGCAGAAACTAAAAGTAGCTTGTGTGTGTGTGTTATGTGTGCCTTTGTCTTGATATCACATGATGATTATAAATGAGCATCACCATCATACAAGTGATGTTGTTTGCTTCTAGTCTTTTGTGGAAAACGTCTAACCATGGGAAATATTTCTTTGCTTGGAGACAGGTGAGGATTGGCTACAGGAAAGGCATCCAACCATGGGAAATCTGCCTCAACAAATTTTGTCTTGTCAACGAAAGCATGGAAAAATTAAATGATGATGATGTTTACTCATCCTCGAAGCTAACTAAAAGCCATTTACCTTTTAACTAACAGAAATAGGTACCAGTAAAGCTAATTACTCATGACTGGATGAAAACTCAAGTAATTCTAATTTATCATGCAGATATGAGAGGAAGGCAATATCGATGTCTTGAGACGAATTTCATAGAGACTGAATTGAGTTTAGTAATATTGAAAGAAAAACGACCTCCTTCGGTCATGAATGACCATGGGATTGCACCTAGAGAGTAACCCACCAAGGCACTAGTCTGAGCAAGGTTGTTTATTGAAAACCAACAGCCACCCATGCATACTACCAATGTTATCCAGTGACATCGCAACTCATTTCTGCAGTTGATTGAACTGGGGCAGTGTGAAATAAAGTGTTTTGCTCAAGAACACAGCACACAGCCTGGTTTGGAAATTGAACTCTCTACCTCATGATTGTGAGCCCGATGCTCTAACCACTGAGCCATGCACCTTCACTGGTAATGATTCACATTGTCTTTGTAATTGATAAAATAGTAATATTACTGATACTTATTTTATCAACTACAAAGACAGTGTCAGTCATAGCAGAATTCCAAAGATATGTAGGTGCAGACATGGCTGTGTGGTTAAGAAGTTTGCTCTACAACCATGCGATCTTGGGTTCTGCCCCACAAGCCAGGACTTTGTGCAAGTGTCTTCTACTATAGCCCTGGATTGATCAGTGCCTTGAATGAATTTAGAAGATGGAAACTATGTAGAATCCTGCCACACACACACACACTTAAGGCAAGCTGACAGAATTATTAGTACACCAGGTGAAATACTTAGTGGTATTTCGTTCATCCTTATGTTCTGAGTTCAAATTCCACCAAGTCGACCTGGTCTTTCAGGGTCAGTAGAATAAGTTCCAGATGAGCACTGGAGTTGATGTAATCAACTTAAAAATACTCCTGGGTAAGAGTATAAAATCCTGCACTTCTCTGCTAAGCCATGTCGTAGAGTAGGCTCATCAAACCAGTTGCAGTTGGTGCAGAGAATCTGCTGAGGTCTTTGTCCTGCAGTGAACTGAACATAAGCAATCCAATATGTATATATGTTTTCTTTTATTCTTTTCAGTCATTTGACTGTGGCCATGCTGGTGCACTGCCTTTAGTTGAGCAAATCAACCCTAGCACTTTTTCTTTGTAAGCCTAGTACTTGTTCTATCAGTTATTTTTGCCGAACCACTAAGTTATGGGGACGTAAATACACCAGCATCAGCTGTTAAGCAATGGTGGGGTACAAACACACACACACACACACATATATATATATATAGTTGGAATTTGCAGAAAAACAAAAGACAAAGACAGGTGTATTAGTTAAACACTTGAGACAGTGAGAAAGTCTTTTATGTTTCGAGCCTACGCTCTCCAACAGAAAGGGACACGAGAAAATAAACTGAGATAGAATAAAAAAAGCTTTAGTGGCTGGGCTTCTTTCAGTTTCTCATCAACCAGATCCACTCACAAGTCTTTGATCGGCCCGAGGCTATAGTTGAAGACATTTGCCCAAGGAACCACGCCGTGGGGCTGCACCTGGAACCATGTATATGTGTGTATGCATGCATGTGTATATATATATATATATATGCTTATATGTATATCCCTCCCACCCCCATTGCTTGACAAGCACCATTGGTTTGTTTACATTTCCTCAATTTAACAATTTAACAGTTTGGTAAAAGAGGATGATAGCATAGATACCAGACTTTAAACATAAGTTCTCAGGTCGATTTGTCCAACTAAAACTACAAGTCATCACTCCCATATGGCTGCAGTCCAATGACAGAAACAAGTAAAAGAGTATATAGGGACAGAATTGAATTACCAGAGATGAATTTAACTTGATTCTGCAAAATATTTCTCACAACCCATTACCCTGATGATAAATTAGATAGACTTTTGTAGTTAAAAAACTTAATTATAAAAAGAGTGTTATCATATAAAATTCTTTGCTCTTTTATACGTGTCTATATATATATAATGGGTCAGATAGAATTTGTAAAGGTAGATTTTTTGTGACCAAAAGCCCTTTGTCTCCTACTCTCAACTGTTTCCAAAGCTAGACATGTTTTCCATGAAAGACTGAAAACAAATATCACGTGATGTCAAGACACTGGCTCATGCACACACACACACACACACACTGTGGGCTTCTTTTAGTTTCCAGTTCCCAAATCAACTCACAAGGCTTTGGTTGGCTGTAGGTTATAGTTGAAGACACTTGCTCAAGGTGCTACACATTGGAACTGAACCAGAGACTATATGATTGCAAAGCAAGCTTCTCAACCATACAGCCTAAAATTTATTCATTTATTTATATATTTTCATTTATTTTGGAGATTGGGGTAAGGTCTTCATTGTGATGTTCATGTTCTGTTGTTTAACACCAGGTCAACTCTGATCATGCAACACTATGAACAAAGTATTCCACCCATGACCATACTCCCTTGCTTTCAAACAGTCTTTCCAGGACTACTACATTATCTAGTGTTACTTTACTTTGCTTACTATTTCTAGTAGGTCAGACGACCATGCAGAATCTCTTTCACTGGCTTGTGTAGTAACTGTTGTATGTAGGTGGATTTTGCCTATTTCTTTGTTATATTATTGTAAAAGATATTTTGTTTTTGTTTTCCAATTTGTAGAGTTTTCAAGTTATCAGATCTGAAGTAATAGGTTTTGACTCATTTATGCTTCGTGGTGCAAGAGGAACGTTTGTGTGTCCATTGATTATAGTAATGCATGTCAACCAGATCAAATTATATAAGTAAACCACCCACGTTAGCAATCGTACACTTATAAAATAACACACACACTCACACACTAACACATGTTCTCACTGACTCACAAGACTATAAAAAGATATTTGTCTATATACGTAAGCAAGTAACTATAAATCAATTCGTATATATGTCCATCCCCCCTTGTTTGTTTGTGTACGCATGTGTTTTATATGTATATATATTTTATATTTGTGTGTGTGTGATTTGGAGAAATTTTGTGTTTACCAGGGGTTCCTTAACTGGTTTCAACTATTGGACCTTGGTCATATCAGAGCACTGCTTTCTATAGAATAATCAATTACACAAGCCTCTGTGCTTAATTTTCTTGACTTACTTTTCTTTGTTTATTTTATTGACCTTGAAAGGATTAAACCTGAGTGGGGTTTGACCTCAGAAAATAAAGGGATATAACTGAATATTATAAGGTAGATTTGCTGATGCTTTACTAATTTTGCCATCCACCTGTTATATGGAGATACTATTTTACAAAATCTTGCCAAGATTTCCATAAAACTTGAGAGTCAACGCTTTGCTCTAGCATCAAGGCATGGAAAGAATGAGTGATACTCCTGTCACACACATACAATCTTTAAATACAACATCAACATATAGAAAACTTTTCTCAGAAAATCTGTTATATATATACCAAACAGCTGTGTGTTGATGTATGTTAAGTATTATGTGTCACTAAGTACTTATAAAATGATTGAATGATTAAGAAGTTTGCTTTGCAACCATGAGGTTCTGCATTAGATCTTGGGTGGAGGTATATGGCTTAGTGGTTAGGAGTCTTGGGCTCTTGATTGTAAGGTTGTGGTTTTGATTCCTGGACTGGATGACACATTGTGTTCTTGAATAAAATACTTCATTTCACATTACTCCAGTCTACTTAGCTGGCAAAAATGAGTAATCTTGCGATGGACCAGCATCCCATCCAGGTGGGGAATATATACACCACAAAACCAGGAAACTGGCCCTTCTGAGTCGGTACAACTCAAGAAGTTAACTTTACCTTTTTGTCACATCTTGGGCAAGTTTCTATTACTATAACCCTGGGTCCATTCAAATCTTGTGAGTGAAATTGCATGGATTGTACTTGTTATTCACAGATTCAGCTTTGTCACACACTGTCATACTAACTTTCTCCAAGTATTACATAAGAAGACACAGCTATTGAATATTAAGTCACATGCTAGCTCAATAAGTAGGCCGTTCTGTTGACCAAACAATTAGAACACTCATCGTGAAGATTGACTGTGATCCATTTATATAATCAAATATTCCCAAATGTATTAGAATTCAAGGCAATAACCTACTAAGCCTTTTTGCTTTCTTTTTTTTCTTTATATTCCTAGTAACCAGGACATTACAACAACACAAATTATGAGTCCATAGTAACTATCATTTATAACTCTAATCTTAATCTTACTTTCATGCCTTATGTCATCATCATCATCATTGTTTTAATGTCCACTTTTCCATACTCGGACAGTCTACTGAGGCAGATTTTCAACAACCAGATGCCCTTTCTGTTGTCAACCCTTACCTGTCGCCAAACATGACCAAACATATTTCTTGTGAGTGGATTTGGTAGAGAGAAATTGAAAGAAGCCTGTCGTATATATGTGTATATATATATATATATATATATATATATATATATATATATATATATATATATATATATATATATATATATGTATGTGTGTATATGTTTGTGTGTCTGTGTTTGTCCCCCCAACATCGCTTGACAACCGATGCTGGTATGTTTACGTCCCTATAACTTAGCCGTTTGGCAAAAGATATCGATAGAATAAGTACCAGGCTTACAAAGAATAAGTCCTGGGGTTGATTTGCTCGACTAAAGGCGGTGCTCCAGCATGGCCACAGTCAAATGACTGAAACAAGTAAAAGAGAGAGAGAGAGAGAGAGAGAGAGAGAGTTGTAGAGAGTGAGGAAGGAGATAGATCTTGTTAAATTTTGCCAGTTCGTCACTCACAGAATTATTTTGGCATCTAATTTATTTTTATAGCTGGATGTAAATTTAATTATCAGTGAAGATTTAAAATGCGAATATATTTCAAATGTTACCCAAAATGCAATGCTCTTCCCTTTGTTGAAGCCAAGTATAAATATTGACCAAGACAACCTACTTTATTCCCTTTCAACTTCAATGTTTGTAAACAATTTTCTTTACAACCTAATTTCCTTCCACAGCCTAGATATATATCAATATACTGTGAGCTGACTGACTCACTTACACATGCATACTCATACAAAACAAAATACTGGAATACTTCTTTTATTTATTGTTATTTTGGCCAAGGTCTGTCTACATTGAGCAGATCCATAATCAAAAACATTCCAGTCATAACCATCCCTTTTCTTCTATCATATCAGATATGTGTCTAATTTGTTACCCAATGTAGTCTTTAAGGCAGTAGGCTTAGATTTAAGGGTAATTTGGTTGTTATTTCTAACAGGGTAAGCAACCATGTAGATGCTCTTTTGTTGACTCATTTCTTTACTGCATGTGTATTGGATGTGTGTACACACACACACACACACACACATATATATTCTATTCCTGAGCGTTATACTAATACATCTGTTTGTTTTGTACACCACCTGTCTTCGTCTTTTGTTTTTTTTTTTGTAAACTCTCCCTATATATATATATATATATATATATATATATATATATATATATATATATATGTATAGTACCTTTATATATAAAATACCTTTATAAAAGTACATGTCTGCATTACCAAGAGCGGATATCTTCACCTAGCTGGGTTGCATTGTCTGCACACACGGCAGGAGTATCAGGTACGAACACCCCTGCACGGAGTCTTGATGTTCAATATTTAATATTGTTTGGGTGTGCGAATTATACTGAGCTAGCAAGGTACCTAATTCAATTGAATCTTAATTATATTATCCCTTTCTCTTTCTCAGAGAGGCACAAGCACCTACACACACGTATACACATACAGCAGTAACTTCCTCCTACCAAATTCAATCACAAAGCTTCAGTCGGCCCGGGGCTATAGCAGAAGACACTTGCCCAAAGTGCCCGAAACCATGTAGCTAGGAAGCAAGCCTCCTAACCACACAGCCATGCCTACACCTACGATATTATATTATTTATATATATACATATATATATGTCACGTGACCACATGACCGACCAGGCTATCAGGTGTTGCCTTCAAATGACGCCACCCTGCTGGCTAAGCAAGCATGCCAATCGAAGGAGTGAGAGGAAGTTGTGGCGAAAGAGTACAGCAGGGATCGCCACCACCCTCTGCCGGAGCCTCGTGGAGCTTTAAGTGTTTTCACTCAATAAACACTCACAACACCCGGTCTGGGAATCGAAACTGTGATCCTACGGCCACGAGTCCGCTGCCCTAACCACTGGGCCAGTGCGCCTCCACTATATATATATATATCTATCTATATATATATATATATATATATATCTATATATATATATATATATATATATCTATATATCTATATATATATATATATATATATATATATATATACATACACACACACACATTTTGCAAAATCCTGATGTGAAATTCTGTGTTTAAACAGATATTGTTATATTTCAGGATGGTCATTTTCCTTTTCTTATCAAATAAACACATGCACTATATAGCACTTTTTTTTTATTATTGTTCTTGTTTTATGTCCACTGTCTGGAAATTTTTCATCACACACCTGTGATCCCTCCAATGTCTCTCCATCCCACATGTCTCCTCCAGAGCAGGAGGAGATATGTGGGATAGCGAATCACTCAAGAGGTCAGGTGTGTGTGATGAAAGGTTTTCAGGCAATGGACATAAAATGAGAACAATCCTAAGCAAGTGAAGACAAATATATATAGTGTATGTGTTTATTTGGCAAGAAAAATGACCATCCCAATATATATATATGTGGAGGCACAATGGCCCAGTGGTTAGGGCAGTGAACTCACGGTCGTAGGATCACGGTTTCGATTCCCAGATCAGGCGTTGCGAGTGTTTATTGAGCGAAAATACCTCAAAGCTCCACGAGGCTCCGGCAAGGGGTGGTGGCGATCCCTGCTGTACACTTTCACCACAACTTTCTCTCACTCTTTCTTCTGTTGGCCTGCTTGCTTAGCTGGCGGGGTGGCGTCGTTTGAAGGATAAAACAATGCAAAGCACATTGTGACCAGCGATGTGTAGCAACATCTGATAGCCTGGGTGGTCACGATGATCACGAGATATATATATATATAAACTGCGAATCTCTTTGTTTTTTTTGTTTTTCTATTGATCTACTTGATTAAGCTTGGGCTGTGACTAATCAACATCACAAAGGTTGTAAACAGTAATATTTGAACTCATGACTATGTTGTAAGTAGCAGTCCAATGCTCATAGCCATTGATGCCTTGCTTTCAGGCAGAAACTTTGTTCAAATTTTAGCAGAATACCTGTGGAGTTAAGACGTTTACTTCATCATAATAATAATAATAATAATAATAATAATAATACTGAAATTATTGTTTACAGTGCTCAGGTGCACCACAACTTGTCAGAAAGTGCATATAAAGTGTATGCAGTAATGTACAAAATTCTGGAAAGCAAACAATGTATGAGTCAGATACATGCTTGTGTGTGTATGGAGGGGAGAAAATCAGGCGTAGTGTTGGTGAATCTCAGAAAGCATGGAAGTTTTGAAGGATGCAGTGCTCCGACAACTAACAACTGATGCCAGCAGTTTGTTCCATGCTTCAGCAACTCTCAGCGTAAAACCTTGGGCAAGTGTCTTTTACTATAGCCCTGGGCTGACCAATGACTTGTCAGTGAATTTGGTTGATGGAGACTGCACAGGAGTCCATCATATGCGTGTGTGTGTGTGTTTGTTTATCTCTCACCTGTTGACAGTTGGTGATTTTTTGTTTACCCACACATATATATATGCGCCGTAACCACATGTTCTTTTCTTTAGTTATTCTTTTCCTTCTCTCTGGATCTTTCCGCTTTCTGACAAAGAGCCATTCTCAACACATCACACCCCATCTTTTTTCCATCTTAAACTGAGTGTCGACTTAATATATTTGCCATGTATGTCCTTTTGACTTATGTTGTTTTTGTTTTTATTTTTGATTTGCCAATACACACACATACACACACACACACGAGGAGGTGCTGAAAATTCCCTGGCTTTCGATGAAAGAAAATACAGGAGGATCAGTTATTATTTCATTCAACATATTCTCCATTCAGATTCACACACTTATTGCAGTGGTCCTTCAGTTTTTCTAAGCCCTGTAAAAGAACTCATAAGTTTGGGCCTCCAACCAGGCCTTTTGCGATACCCTTAAAGCTAGGAACTTCTTTGCCCTACCCCCTCATATATATATATATATATATATAGCAACTTACAGTTTAACAAAAAAAGAGGCCAATAGAGTAAGTACCAGACTTAAGGTTGATTTTATTGGCTAATCCCATCAAGGCAGTGCTCCAATTTGGTTGCACTTCAGTGACTGGCACAAGTAAAATAATAAACATCTGTGTTAGTGTTTTTGTAGAAGGAATTGGTAGTTCATATCTTGTCAGTTGCATATTCTTTGTCCATGATCAAGGCACTTAACTCTCTTTGATCTGGTTCATCTAGCTATATATAGGCACCATATGGCATTGATTTACTATTATAAACATTAGTGATACTGAAAATTGACAGGTGCTCTGGGTTCTATTTCCTCATTGGGAAAGTTAACTTGCAATAGATTGGTATCCTATCCAGTGAAAGATTTCTTTCTCAATCATTTATTATTAGAAAGCAAAGTTGGCTCGCTCTTGAACCAGTAGACTTTCAGACCCCCCCCCCCCAAAAAAAAATTAACTTTTTAACTTGTTTGTTGAGGTTTATATATATATATTGGTAAAAACGGTAAGATAACAAAAGAAAGAAAGAGACCTCAATATTATGTAAATAGAAGAAATTTATCTGTAAATTAATATGTGACAATTATTCAATAGCCAGGATAAAACTCTGAGTTTCGGATGCCGAAGTGGAAATCCACAACACCATCTCTTCAGTTATCTGGCCATCTGAGAGATAACCGAAGAGTTGGTGTTGTGGATTTCCACTTCGGCATCCGAAACTCAGAGTTTTATCTTGGCTATTGAATAATTGTCACATATTAATTTACAGATATATATATATACATATATATTCAGTTAGTTAATTTGAGAAAGAGTGGCATACAGCCGGATTTTCGAGTCTTGAAAAGACAGTAGGAAGGGGATTAAATTCTAGGAAGAAATGTTCTACTAAGTGTTTATTGTGAAGTCTAGGATATGACAAATAGTATGTCGAGTAAAAGAAGTGATAAGCTTATCAAATGTGTCTTGGTGGAAACCTCATTGTACAGCTTAACAAATTCAAAGGATTAGGGATAATTTTCCTAGTCAAGGGGCACAAAGATATGGTGTCAGGGTTTTAGATTGTTGGTGAAGGTAGATATAGAATGTGATTACATCATTCCACTTGTTTAAACAGTATACAAAGTGTTGGTATATTTATGCTTTATTTAAATACCCCCCTTCTGCTTTCCTCTTAAAAGAAATCTTAGATTTTATTGAACAGCTTCGGGTGTGTGAAGAATGTTTGGTTCACATAGTTATAAAACTTTGTGTGATAACAGAAATACATTTTAAATACATTTTTCTTTTTTTTTGCTTTGTACTAATACAATTTTTTTTTTTAAATCAAAGATGCCTTTAAAGGTTGAGTAAAACATGACCCTCATATAAATATATAAATTTGCTATACGTATAAACAAAAGCTAATAAATTTTCATTAATTAATATTATACTGTTAATGATGAGAAAAAAACTCTACTGCACCTGCTTTCACTAAAACTCCAGTTCTACCTAAATGACGTGCTACCATTATTCCGCTGTTCAAAGAGAGTGACTGCACATCACCTGTTAGTTACTGTCCAGTTAGTCTTACCAGCTGAATCACCCCAGATTTATGGCATCTGTACCAAAGAGACAGTCTGGAACTTCTAAAACTTTTATAACCTTGTTCAACCCTCACAATTTAGATTTATCTTTAACTCCAGCTGTTATGGCCAACTTATTGAATTTCTTGAAAACATCACCTGAATTATAGGTGGTGGTTCATGGATGTTATCTATCTCATCTTCACCTTTAATTCTGTGCTACACAAATGGCTTATGGAGAGGTTCTCTGCAATTGCCATGAGGGCTAATCTGGTTGAAATCCTTTATTCTTGGTCAAAAATAGGTAGTCATACAGGAGGATCAGTTAATTATGATTTCATTCAACATATTCTCCTCTCAGATTCACACACTTATTGCAGTGGTCCTTCAGTTTTTCTAAGCCCTGTAAAAGAGGTACCATGACAACACTTTGCATTTTATGCGATAACATCTGGCGCCCCACAGAGATCTGTTCTTGGTCCTTTATTTGTTGCATGCATTAATGAAATATATGCCAACTTGAAGTGTTTTACTGTGTTACAATATGCAGAGAACAACAAGTTATACCTTGAAACAAAAAAAGAACAGATCCTACATGTAGACCTTTCTTGCAATCTGACCTGAACTTAACACAACACTAGATTACTGACCAGTGCAATTGTCCAGTGGTAATCAAGAGATTGGAAGAGACCACACAGGAAACCTCAAAGCTGGGAAAGCAACATAGTCAAAAAATTCAAGTCAAAATAATATCAGACATTCCAGGGCCGCTGACTAGCCCCCGCACCAGTGGCATGTAAAAAACACCATTCGAGTGTGATCGTTACCAGCATTGCTTTACTGGTACTTGTGCCAGTGGTACGTGAAAAGCAACATTCAAACAAGGGTGTTGCCAGTGCCGCTGGACTGGCTCCTGTGCAGGTGACACGTAAAAACACCATCTGAGTGTGGCTGTTGCCAGTACCGCCTTGACTGGCCCTCATACTGGTGGCACATAAAAGCACCCACTACACTCTCGGAGTGGTTGGTTTTAGGAAGGGCTTCCAACTGTAGAAACTCTGCCAGATCAGATTGGAGCTTGGTGCAACCATCTGGCTCACCAGTCCTCAGTCAAACCGACTAACCCATGCCAGCATGGAAAACAGACGTTAAACGATGATGATGATCAAAAAGTCAAATACCATTAACTGCATTCGTTATTTTAGTGATTTTTACATATTTTCCTTTACACAAAATGAATCTAGCCCTTCAGCACCAAAAATTTACTAAACACAAGTAAAAGAAAATAAAAATAAAACCCTCCTACTCATTTTCTCTTTTCTTACCAATAAAACAGAAAACCTACCTGGCTGTGAAGCCATTTCTTTAGGAATTCTCACCTTTGAAAACTTTCCTGTTCATTTGAATTTTTCTTTTTCTCCTTTTTTTTTTTCTTGATATCTTGTTTTTTGTTTTTTTTTTAAGCAATAGTACATTAAAAACATGTTTATCAAGGATTGTGACCTTCAAACTAACATACTTAGGACATTGAAACTGTGAATGAATTTTCCTACCCTTGAAAAAGTAATAAATAATAAGAAAAACGAAAGCAGTAGCAGTAGAGACTACAAAACGTGAGGTGAAAACACATGATAAGTCTTCCTGAAACCACACAACCTAGCTCCTTAAAAATGAGGCACAATAAAGGATGTAGTCTAGAGCACAAAATTCCTGAAAGGAATGATACTGAATATTCATGTCTGGGCTACTATGTTCATATGTCTACTTGATACCTAGCTGACTTGGTACTGAATAACTAATAGCAGGTTATGTTAATTAACAGTAATTTAATTACTAATCAATTATAAAAGCAATACCAGCAAGTCAGTGAGGGAGCCTATACATAGCTGCTCAACCCACCAGAATTAGCCAGATAACTTTTAAATGACACCTGTAGCCTAGCTGGGCAAGGGGAGCAGTCTGGTCCAAGCAGTGCTTTTATAGGGGTAGCACTTTTGAGTCTGCTGTATAAGCTTGGGTGGGGGCTCAAACTCCAGGGATAGATCATGTAGCTCACATTCTCGCTATGCCACTGAATCACACTCTTTGACCTTATAAAAAAAAGGGATATGTTGGATAATGTGGTCTTATGTTTTCTGGATAAAAAGCAATATGGTCACAACTGGAGTGCATAGGTATGCTCAGTCAGTGCCAACCTGAAGCTAAATACAACAGCAATACTAACAAATCAATGAGGGAGCCTCTACATACTTACTCAACATGCTAGAAATAGCAGCAAAATCTTGCTCCAGTCACATTCCACTGTCTTGCAAAAAGGTAAGACATATTTGTTAATGAAGTCCCAGATGTTGCTACAAAGACAAGGTTGCCTTAGCTACAATGCCTTTTAATGTAAGCCTACTCAATCAAGGTTGACCCGGAAGAAACAACCACAACAAAGTAATACACTATATAAGAATAAGATGTGTATTGTTATATTCATAAGTAGGGCCTTGGTGTAATTGCTCACCTGCTAGAAATAGTAACCAAATCTTTCTGAGATTTTACTTTATATATATTACTTTGGATATAATGTTTGAATTAAAGGCAAGATGATTACTGAATCATAGGTTTCCTCAATCAGAGTTGTCTCAGACTAAATATCAGCAATATCAATGCAATACATACACAGGAAATACAGAGGTACACTTGAAGCCAATGAGACTGCCTTTACGTGGTCGCTTGACTTGCTAGAAATAGCAGTCAACTATCTTTCAAATCACCTTGATAATGTATCCCTTGGTTCTCTGCATATAAGGGGGGAAAGGGGATAGTTATGGTTAGAATATCTTTTATAATATGTCTTCTTGATCAGTGTTGACCCTAGGCCTTACAACAACAACATAGGTGTATGTAATATAGCTATAAGTATAGAAAAGATATATTTCTCACATTGTTACAAAGTCACACATTATAAGGATGGGTTATAGGTGATTAAATCAACTTTAGTATGTGTCTAAGACTGTTTTGATGAACGGTTAAAAGACAAGTTTGCCTTACCAGGATTTGAACTTGGAATATAAACCTAACTAAATCCAAGAAAGCATTTTGTTTGGTGCTTTACAGACTCTCACTCCATTGCCTTTGGACAATATTAATCTTTTAATTGTTTCAGTCTTTGGACTGTGGTTATGCTGGGGCACTGCCTTGAAGAGATTAGTCAAATTGATCCCAGTATTTTTTTTTTTTAGTTCTGGTACTTGTTCTATCAGTTTCATTTGCTGAACTACTAAGTTATGGGAACATATACAAGCCATCATCAGTTGTCAAGTGGTGGTGAGGTGGGCAAAGACAATCACAGATGCATACACCTGCTTGAAACATACACACATAGCTACACACATGTACATGCTTCCACACAGTTTCCATTTACCAAATTCACTTACAAGACTTAAGTTATAGCAGAAAACACTCAACATACCACACAGTGGGACTGAGTCCAAAACCACATATCTGCAAAGTGAGCTTCTCAACCACACAGCCATACTTTCATCTCTTTGATAAAGTTTTCTTAACTTACCCAATTAAAATGTTCTAAGTGTTAAAGCAAGGCCAGTTATCTATTTATTTTTCATTCTATCTACGTCTTCAATATGCTTGTGTACATTGACACAGCAGCTAAATGTCTCCCAAGATGCCTGTGATTGACAATATATTGATTTGAATGATGCTTCAGTTAATTACAACTCGGTCACATATTTACTGGTGCCACTAAAAATAAGCTCCCACTAACTCTATTCCTTTCATTGTGCTTTTATTTTTATTTTAGCAAAACATTGATTTCTAATATCAACAAAAGGTTATTAAGTTTTGAGGTGGGATATTGTCAATAAAATCAATTCTGGTCTTTAATGGGTGCATTTATTTTAACAATCCTAGAAAGATGAAAGACAAAATCTACATCAGGGGAATTCAAACTCAAAGTAAGGTATTTTGTCTGTCAATCCTATTCCCTGTGCAAGCAAAATATATTGAAATCCAATACTTACGGTAAGCAATCGTTAATATGATTATAATTTTTGGACTTCTCATTTGAATTCAATGGAAAATATTCTAATATTAACATCTATACTGTTTCAAGTCATTTAATCTCTGATTGATGTAAAGTGCTTTATTCTTGGGTATATACATAATCCTGGACTGGATTGACTCTAGATCAATACCATATACGCATACAGGAATATGGCATTTGATAACAATCAAACCAATCAAAATATGTCTTAAAGGATTAATGGCCTAATAAAAAAAATCATAATATATTGGTTTCAAATTTTGGCACAAGACCAACAATTTGGTAGAGGGAGGAAGTCAATTACATCGACTCCAGTGTTCAGCTGGTACTTATTCTATCAACCCCAAGGCGGCGAGCTGGCAGAAACGTTAGCGCGCTGGGCGAAATGCTTAGTGGTATTTCGTCTGTCGCTATGTTCTGAGTTCAAATTCTGCCACGGTCGACTTTGCCTTTCATCCTTTCGGGGTCGATAAATTAAGTACCAGTTTTGCACTGGGTTCGATGTAATCAACTTAATCCCTTTGTCTGTCCTTGTTTAGCCCCTTGTGGGCAATAAAGAAATATATTCTATCAACCCCAAGAGTATGTAAGGCAAAGTCAACCACAGCTGCATTTGAACTTAGAACATACAGATAGATGAAAGGCTGTTAAGCATTTTACCTGGTGTGCTAACAATTTTGCCAGCTCACCACCTTTATAATGATAATAATATACTAAAATCAGTTATGCTACAAGAATTTTCCATAGATATGTTTTATTCCCATATTACTAATACTTCAATAAAGCACCTTCTACATACACATTCAAGACTATTCATTCATCCAACATGTTCCAATTACTGACCCATTTTGAACTATGACCTCTCTTTATCATCTCCATCATTATATTAGCTCTTGCTTTTGTAAACTTGCTGGCTTTATGCCATTTCTATTGAATCCACTTCATACCCTCATTTCTGCACTTGCTATTCTGTGTATGATGTTTCACTTGCCAGATTCCATACTAAATATTTTCCTACAATCCTTCTTCAGAATTCCTTCCTCAGAAACTCCCTCGCATCTATATTTTCATTTCAACCATTAACCTGCATTCAGTCTTAATATAACAGCGCAAGTCTTACCCAATTAATACTTTCTCCTATCCTAAGAACACCTAATATGTATGAATGTGTGTGTTCATAACTTCTCTTTGAAAGACTTATAAAATAAAAAGAATTTTATGGCTCTGAAAAGTCTGATGTCTTTGTATGGACTTTTATGCATTTTATACACAGGTCACCATTGCAAGACAAGGCAAAAACTAACGATACTTAGTTTCTAATCTAAAACATGTGCCCCTTGATGCATGCCTGGATATAAGAAACAAATATTGGTTTCTGATTTTAGCACAAGGCCAGCAATTTTAGTGGGATTGGCCAAGACAATTAAATCAATCCTAGTGCTCAACTGGCACTTGTTTTATCAATCCTAAAGAGAAGAATGGCAAAATCAACCTCGGCTGAATTTGAACTCAGAACATACAGATGAATTTCCGCTAAGCATCTTGCCCAGCATGCTAATGATTTTGTCAGAAACTAATATCAAAATTTATCGATACTGTAATTATAATATATAGTGAATCTATTGCTGTAGCACATGTTTAAGCTGACACTGCATGTGTAATTAGATACGCTGAGTGAATGTAAATAAATGCCTATACAATCTCCATTGTATTACTACAATCGATTTATTCTACTGTTCAATAACAGTATGAAGAAACATGCTGCTTAGCATATCAATAATTAATTAAAATACATTTGTCTGGAAATCTTTTCCCGCCTAAATTCTTTTTTTTTTTTTCCATCTTGTTACTCTAACTAATAGTAACAGTTCAACTTAAGCCTTATCCAAACTGGATTCATTCTGTTAGTCATATATTCTCTGCCGCTATCCTTTTCTACTCTAGGCACAAGGCCCGAAATTTTTGGGAGGGGGCCAGTCGATTAGATCGACCCCAGTACACAACTGGTACTTAATTTATCGACCCCGAAAGGATGAAAGGTAAAGTCGACCTCGGCAGAATTTGAACTCAGAACGTAAAGACAGACAAAATACCGCTAGGCATTTCGCCTGACGTGCTAACGTTTCTAGCAGCTCACCGCCTTATTCTCTGCCTCTATCGGTCTGAAAATAATATCAACCCTATCTCATTCTCAGGCCCAAAATGGAAATGATTCAACCACTTTTGTTCATTTAAGTTCTCTGAAAATCATTAGCATTTAAAAAAATATTGTCATTCTTGTTATTTAGCTCTAGGCCAGGCCTGATCCAGAAGACCAATAATCAAAGGCATTTCAGCCCATAACCGTATTTTTCTCTCTGATGGCAGGTGAGGTTTCTGAGAAAACTGGCTGCTATTCCCTGCAGGTTAAGCAAATGCATGACGGCCTCATTTTTTTGTCTTCTATCTTTTAGCTGTTTCAGTCAGTGGACTGAAAAAGCATGAATGCTGCTCAATACCAACTCTTCTCTGTATTTAATTACATGAGATTGTACCAATGTGAAGAGATTGGAGCTATATTCCTACACAGCATCTTTACATGAATGGTAGTATAATAAAAAGATTAAACAAGATATGCAAGGATATATCATGTTTCTGTATTATCTTCTGATGCACTTTAAAACTATGAAAGACTACATCATCATGTCTTTGCTAGTCTTATGCTTTTAAGTCTGGTACATATATTATTGGTTTCTTATGCCAAAACCACTCAATTATGGAGATATAAACCAACCAACACCAGTTATCAAGAGGTACACACACACACAAATAACATGCATATGACAAGCTTCTACACAGTTTCTGTCTACCAAATTCACTCACAAGGCATTGACCAATCTGGGGCTAAAATAGAAGACATTTGCCCAAGTTACCACACTGTGGGACTGGACTTGAAACCATGTGGTTGCAAAGCAAGCTTCTTAACTACACAACAGTGACTGCTACCAAAATTTTACAGCCAAAATTCATATTAATTTTGGTGTCAAAAATCATATTTTTCAACTGCTAGGTTTCTCGTGAGAAACTTTTCTGTACTCTGCTTATCTTTTCACTACCAATCTGCCTGTGACAATAGTTAGATCCATGATACAAAACCTCTTCTTTTATATGTTCTTATTTAAATTATAACCTTCTATTATAGTTTTGGTATATCTTTATTGAGTTATGTTCCAGACACCAGTTTCATCATCAACATTCTTATATGCACCTTTCCCTGCTGGCTGGGACTTTCTGTGACTGTTTTTATGGCTCAGTGCCCTTTCTGATGTTAAGTCTTTTTCCTAACTTACAACAAGTGGAGATACTGTGTACCTATCTTAAAAACCAAGATACACATGGATAATAATGACAAATTAATAACTTCACTAAATCCCTCCAAAATACCTATTTTCCATTTTACCATATTTTCTGACATACAAGTTGATGTATAGTGTAAACATTCAAACATCATCATCATCAATCTAACTCTGTCTTCATTTCACATAGAATTTTTGATTCTCCAATATCACCTTAATGTATAAGTTAACCTAAATTTTTGCACTGAAAATTTTGGTCTGAAAAATTCAACTTGCATGCCAGAAAATATGGTACTTGAAACAGTAGAGACAGAGTATTTGAATGGAAATATGCTTATAAAAAGGTTAAAGATTGGAATTGATTTTTAGCTGATTGTCGACTCTTACGAAACTTTTTCAAACTGATACCAAATTCATGCAAAATTTATCAGCAACATCATGTTGATTGCATTGGGACTCAGGATCAATACTGCCATTGTGAATCTTCAAACTAGCATGAAAACTGATCCACGAAGTGTTCATAAACAGCTGTATTCTTTGACTGAAAACAATCACCCGAGATGAAAGTAAAATATTCATTTTCTAGCAAGTTAATGTATTCAGTTTAGATCATCTGCATGAGAATTTTTTTGTTGATTCTCTTGTTTTGTTTGTTTGCTCTGTAATGCTTTGAATAGCTAAGATATATGATTTATTTATTTCCCTGATTTATCATGATGTTATGGTGGTGGTGACACATACAGAGAAGTAAATAAGCTTTTGATGAACCAAGTCTATGGTCTTGTAGTTGTTGCTGTTTAGCCTCAGGTCAGCTTTCATTGAGCAGGCCTTATAATGAAGACCATGAACATTGTGTGATTTGAGTGGGGTTTTCTATTATTTTTACCTTACTTATGATCTAGCATAGATTCTGGGCCAAAGTCTTTATTTTTTACTTGTTTCAACTATTTGACTGCATCCATGCTAGGGTACCACCTTGGTTGGAGTTTAGTCAAACAAATTGACCTCAGTACTTATTTTTTAAGCTTGACACTCTATCTGTCTCTTAAGCCACTAAGTTACAAGGACATAAACAAACTAACACTGGTGGTCAAGGGGTGAGGGTAGACAAACACATACACATATATATATATATATATATATATATATACTATGGGCTTCCACACATTTTCCACCTACCAAATTCACTTACAAGATATTGGTTGGCAAAAGGCTACATAGTAAAAGACACTGGCTCAAGTTGCTGTGCAGAGGGATTGAACTCAAAATTATACGATTACAAAGCATGCCTGTGCTTTTGAAGAAGGTAAAAAAAAAGCATGAATGTTGCTCAATACCAACTCTTCTCTGTATTTAATTACATGAGATTGTACCAATGTGAAGAGATTGGAGTTATATTCCTATACAGCATCTTTACATGAATGGTAGTATAATAAAAAGATTAAACAAGATATACAAGGATATATCATGTTTCTGTATTATCTTCTGATGCACTTTAAAACTATAAACGAATACATCATCATGTCTTTGCATTGTCAAGTGATATCTTTCAAAAGTTGTAAGGGAGTATATCATGTCTTCATTATTGTTTGCTGAAATCTTTCAAAGAGCTATCGTGTCTCTGTTGTCTACTGATAAATCTTTTGAAAATATGAAAGGATATATCATGTTTTTGTTAATTTGATAAATAAAATTTTTCTTTTCAAAAATCTATCAGCTGTTGAATCCATAATGTATGTTATTTGTGGGCAGCATAGGAACAAAAGCATTGTCTTCTATAGAGGATGATATCAGGGATTCATATTCACTAATTTCTGTGTAGCTGCAAGTATGTCTTTGTGGTTAACCCTTTCGTTACCAACCCGGCTGAAACCGGCTCTGGCTCTGAGCACAAATGTCTTGCTTTCATAAGTTTGAATTAAAATCTTCAGTCAAACCTTAGTCACAATTTATGTTCCTAACGCTAGCTGAATGATAACTAAGTTATTTTACTAAATTCTTTGTTATATTTAAAGTTATTTTGGATAATATATGTGTGTGTGTCTGTGTGTGCATATGTATGTGTCTATGTATGTTTATAGGTATACATATATGTCTGTATATAAGTATGTATATATGTGTGTATATGGATGTATGTGTATTTGTGTTTATGTTTACACTTGTTAGCCTTGTCTTGCCCCTATGTGTCCTGTACTACGTAGTTCAACAAATAGAGAGTGATGAAATAACTACTCAACTGAGTTAAGTACTAGAGTCATATGATTGACTAAAACCCTTGAAGTTGTTGCTCCAACATGGCTGCAATCCAGTTACTGAAACTCATAAAAGTAATAATAATAATAATAGTAATAATAATAATAATGGTAATTCTCAGATTCTGGTTTCTTTTTCCTACAATATATCATCACTAATTATAAATAACACATAATAAAATGTCCAACTTGCTGTTACTTGTGATTGTTGGGTGAGACTAGGAGCAGCTCATATAAAATGAAGCAACAACATCATATATAATAATAATAATGATTAGAATTCTGAAAAGACCTTGACTGATTACCTTTTACTAAGGACTCGAGTGTATCAGAGACAATAAATTCTTTATACTCTGTTCTTTAGACGTGGTATACTTGGAGAGTATTAATAAATTGCCAAGATTTGCATATGTACCTACCTTTGCACTCTAACCCATTCTTTTGTCATATGGGAAAGAATGCAAGATTACGCTGTAGTTTTCAAATTCTATATAAATAGATAAATATATAAATTAACTACTTGAATTTGTTTTCTGAGAGTTTGTCAGTAGAATTCTGGGAATTCAACTGCTCTAAATAAATAAATCAACAATTAAGATATATGCATGAATATGTAAATTGTGTGTATGTGTATATATATACATATACATATATATATATATATATATATATATATATATATATATATATATATATATATAATACAAAGTGGGACAAGAACGCAAGACCTCTGGACAGCTAGGTGATACAAAAAGGGACAAAAGAACATCCAGATAGACGATACAAAGAAAACAAGGACGGGTCATTTGAAGTTTTCTTTCCTCAGTCAAGAACCAGATTATCCTCGCAATATATATATATATATATATATATACACACACACACACACACACACACACACAAGCATGTCACACATATATATATTCACATATATATATTGGGCACAGACAATGTGTCATTAGCCAGCTGGAGGAGATGTCTTCTTGGGGCTATAAACTACAGTAGCATTGTCCCATATGGGTCAGCCACATTTAGGTGGCAAATATACTTCACGATATATATACATACATATATATACATATATATATGTGTGTGTGTCAGTAAAAATCGAGACTATCAATTTACTTTGCAGTTTCTAAGTGGGGTACGTACAACTATTTAAATTTTTTTTTTCTACAGTAGCAGAAAAAAATTTGAAACCAATATTGTTTCACTTCAAGTGCACAGTTTTCTAACAGTATTTTTTTTGTTGCACAATATTTCATTTGAACAGGTTCACTTGTTTGCATTAAGTCACATGTTTTATTTACATTTTGAGGCCCGTTTTACACTAAATGACATTTTAGTTTCGCAGAGAAAGCAACTATTCTGACTGATCAATATTTTAATACCAATTCAGTTATGCAGGTTTATCAATACCTTTTAGCACCACCATTGCAGTTTGAAGAATGGCAGCAAGTAGGCAAACTGCCTTGTGTGTCTATGTGTGTCCTTTTTTTTTTGTTTTTTTTTTTTAGCTTCTTGCTCTCACTCTTCCCATATTTTCACTTCATCTCATTCTCCATTTTCCCAAACTCTCTCTCTTTCTCTCTCTCTCCTCTTCATATTTAGAAAGTCATGTTCTCTACAAGACTGCCAAGAATATGAGATTTTCTCATTAAGCCATGGCTTTCAGGTTAACTAGTTCACTTTGCAACCATGTGGTTTTGGGTTCAGTTCCATCTCGTGGCACCTTGGGCAAGTGTTTTCTAATATAGCCCCAGGTCAACCAATGCCTTATGAGTGTCCCCTAATAACTTCTTGACAACTGGTTTTGACTTATTTACATCCTCATAACTTAGCAGTTCAGCAAAGGAACCAATAGAATAAGTGTCAGAATTTTTTTGATTTCTTCAAGGTGGTGCTCCAGTATGGCTGCAGTCCAATGACTTAAACAAGTAAATGATAAAAAGGTCATCTTAATTCTGTTAATTCAGCTAACCATCAGCTGTTATTTAACAACCTGTTGACTCCTGTGTTGAAGGCATCCATTCTAAATCACCTTGGTCTGCAGTCATTCGTAAACACTTAAATGATAGGTTCTCTTCTTCAAACAGAAAAGTAACTTGAAATTAGTTCTGTCTGTTCTTTTTACTGTCCTTTATATTGTATCTTTCTAATTTATATTTATGTGGTGGGAGACCAACATGACTCTCGGGCTAGCTGGATAATGACGATGATACCCCCATCAGTCTTGACAATGAGTACTTTGTTGTTTAACTAATTGTGAAATTAGATTAAAAGTGTAAGTGACAGAGTATTCCTCAGATAAGTGTACCTTTTAATGCAATTCTCCCAATAAATCAGCTTGAGATAATGTCATTCATGACATTATTATTATTATTATTATTATCATCATCATTATTATGTGGCTGGACATTTGAATTATAGACATGTTTTCATGATTAAGAGTAAGAGAACCACACTAATACTGGGCTGTTACTTCGGTTTCTCACCTCCAAAATGATGGAAGGCTGAGTGGACCTTGGAGAGATTTGAAATGAGAACACTGGGAGCTGAAATTAATACAAAAAAGTATTAAATGTGGCTATGTGGTTAAGAAGTTTGCTCCTTAACCACATGGTTTCGGGTTCAGTTTCAATGCATGAAATCTTGGGTGAATGTCTTCAACTATGGCCCTAGGCCAACCAAAGCCTCTCGAGTTACTTGGTAGATAGCAACTAAAAGAAACCTGTTGTGTGTGTCCATGTCCTTGTTTTGACATAGTGTGATAGTTGTAAATGAGTGTTATTCACTTTCAATATTCTATGGCAACATGTCTTGCCATAGGGAAATATTACCTTGCTTGGAAACAGGTGAGAGTCAGCATCAAGAAGGGCATATAGCTGTAGAAAATTTTCTTTAAATTCTGACCAGCCTATGAAAGCATGAAAAAAGTTGATTATATATATATATATATATAGTTAATCCAAACAAGAAAACACAGAAAAAAAAAGAGAAAAAAACACAGCAACGCAGGACGTGGAACAATTAAAGTATTATTGACGCTCAGGAAAGAAGGGAAGGAGGGTTTAACGTTTCGAGCGGAGCTCTTCATCGGAAACAAGGAGTAGGAAAGATCCCAAGGAAGGAAGACAGAGGAGAAAATATTTGAGCTGGTGGTGCTATCCAAATAAGCAACAAGTATATCCAAGGTAGAGTAGTACAAATATTTCATGCTACTTCATTTTATTAAACACTTTTTATTAAATGAAGTAGCATGCAACAATTGTACTACTCTACCTTGGTTATACTCGTTGCTTATTTTGATTATAATCACCCCATTTGATTTATATGGATAATACCATACAAAACTCTGGTGCCTTTAACTTAAGTATCATATTCATCTGAATCTAAATTTTGCTGAACTTATATATATATATATATATATATATATATATATATATATATATACACACACACACACATACATACATATATAGTGATGTATTTCAGATTTGATGTTTTAACAAAGACTCTTTACTTTTGAAGCTATTTGCTCTACAGTTATCTTTAAAGTGTAGAGAGTCCTCTTTGGATTTCTGGTTTCCTTGATCTTTGATTCAGTAATTTTCATTTATAATATAGTATATATTTGAAGTTGGTGTTTCATTTTGACCCTTACTCAGTTTAATCTTCCCACCCTGAATAGGATGGATGAAAACCTCTACTTCAAATACATAGACAAACCTTACTTATATTGCATATTTGTTTTCAGCTCTGTGTGTGTGTGAGAGAGGGGGAAGAAAGAGATTTTTTTTCCTCTCTTTCTTGTTTTTTTCTTTACTTATTTTATTAGTCATTGTTGAGAATTCTTGTTAAGAATTCTCTGTGATTCTGTTTTGATCAGATAAAGCAGACAGTTACAGTCAGTAGGTAAGAAATAAAACAATAGTCGTATATCCTTTGTCAAATTATTATTGTTTTTGTAGTTCCTTTGTGTTTATTTTTTAGCAATTCAATATACTGTATGTAACATTGCTTGTGCTTTGACTTTTTTCTAAAGTTACTTTATTTTTTGTTTTTTCATTTCATCCATAGTTTTTAAATTCCAATAACATTGTTCAGATTTATAAACCATTTGAATTGTCTATTATTTTGTCTTTAAATAGAATTCATAGGTATTTTATTCTATCTAGTTATTTCATTCTGTATGTAGATACTCTATTTTATGTAGTTAGTTTAAAACCAACCAAACATGTACCATACACATTGCTGGAGTGGGAACTGTGTTATTTTAGCTAATACTGTATTTGTGAAGGTCTTTGACCTTGTGGTTTATGGCATTCGGCACACTATTAAAAGTCATTGTTTCAGTTTATAGATTGAGTGGCTCATATTGCTCTTCAGCAAGGTACATCGTCTCATGTTGCTCCAATCTATACTGCTGAGAATGAATACCTGTCTATTGCAGATGCAACCCTTTCTCTTCTCAGCTGTTAGATCTGTGATGCTCTGCTGGGTTGATGGGTATAACTATAGGATGTGTATCTGCTTCTAACTACAAACTGAAAGCAATTAATGAAAGCTTGGTCATATGTTATCAGGTCATATGCTCTTGTGAGTGATAGTTATTTTTATTTATTAAATAATGTCTCTTGCTAAAGAGAAATAGAATTTTATTTATCTCTTTATTTTAAATAAATTCTGTTTGTTTTTATTGCATATTCTTCTAACCAGTGGTAGAAGAATGCTGCCAAATTTCCCTCAAACTCACTCAGCACTCTGCCATTTTATGAAAGGACATTTTAGAAGACCTGGGATGAGGTGGTGAAGCACAACCTTCGAACATTGGGCCTCACCAAGGCAATGACAAGTGACCGAGACCTTTGGAGATATGCTGTGCTTGAGAAGACCCAGCAAGCCAAATGAGACGATAGCCGTGGTCTATGCCACTACAGCCATAACCAGCCCATTTAAGAGTACCCTTCAATTATTGG
Source organism: Octopus sinensis (assembly GCF_006345805.1). Taxonomy (NCBI): domain Eukaryota; kingdom Metazoa; phylum Mollusca; class Cephalopoda; order Octopoda; family Octopodidae; genus Octopus; species Octopus sinensis. The sequence goes on from NC_042997.1 coordinate 175,361,757, forward strand.
GCAATAAACTGTGCTTGCAAAGACCTATGTGACACCTTGATCAAGTGTCTTCTGCTACAGCCCCCAGCCAGCAAAGCCTTATGAATGAATTTGGTAGGTGGAAACCTTGGGAAATTCTGGCGGGGGAGCGCCAAGCAGTGATGTGTATAAATGCAATCTTATTACCAGTTCTTGTATGTTTGGGATATATTCAAACCTGTAAGAAAGCCATTCACTGTTTTGTTTGGGAGAACATTTCTTTCCATAGACAAATGGTGTAAATACACCCATATCACCTAGATAGGTGGCACTCATATAGGTGTATTTACAAATTTGTCTACAGCATGAAATTTTCTCCTTGACAAAACACAGTGAATGGCTTATTTACAAGTCATTTTGAACTGATATTAACATTGTATTTGGGAAATTCTATTGTGCATGTATGTGTGTGTTGGTGTTTTAATATGTACCGGTCTTTAAAAAAAGAAAGAACTGGGGGTTGATTTCTTTGACTAAAACCCTTCAAGGGATGACCCAACATGGCCACAGTTCAGTGACTTAAACAAATAAAAGGTATTGCACATCCTATATAAAGCTTCGTCTAATGGAAATAACAATAATTTCTACACTGATAATATTTCTTCCTCCAGCAGTACCATGCAGCATTGATGCTTCTTAGGAATGTCTGGTTTCTTTCAACCTGCACGGAGAAAAATCATGTTTTTCTGTTTCTATGAATCTTTGTTGACTGTGATTGTGATTGAGTCAAACCAAAGGCAGTTTTATGCACCTTAAAATTGGAGCATCTGTTTTATTTTACTGTTGGTTGAGAATAGTGTGGAATTCTTCTTATGCTTGTTATCCCTTCACAAGTCATTGCTTTGTTCTTCTTAAGTAGAATACCAGCCACTAGGATATATATATATATATATCTTGTTTCGGTCATTAGACTGCATCCGTGCTAGGGCACTGCCTTGAAGAATTTTTAGTCAAATGGATAGACTCCAGTACTTAATTCTATTGGTCTCTTTTACCAAACTGCTAAGTTACGGGGATGTAAACACACCAACACAGGTTGTCAAGAGGTGGAGTGGGGATAGACACAGACAGAAAGACACACGTGCACACACACATACACACACATATATGATGGGCTTCTTTCAGTTTCTATCTACCAAATCCACTCACAAGGTTTTGATTAGCCTGAGGCTGTAGCAGAAGGCACTTGCCTAAGGTGCTACACATTGGGACTGAACTTGAAACCATGTGATTGGGAAGGCAGAATCATTTTAGTATATGACAAAATACCTTCAGTATTTGTTTTGTCTCCCTGTGCACTGAGTTCAAATCCTGCTGAGGTCAATTTTGCCTTTCATCTTTTTGGGGTCAATAAAATGAGTACCAGCTCAGAGTAGTTTAATATATCCACCTGTCTTTGAGATTCCCTTTGCAGTATTCCCTCTGTTACAATCATTCAGACCAGATTCCCAATTTAAAGATAACTTCTCTTCGGCTGTTTTAGAGGCCCTGGAAATAAAAGGCTCATGAGTACTGTCTTCCCTCTCTAAGTAGTGATATGTTAGTACCAAACTGTCTGGCCAAGCCTAAACCACAAAATCAAATCCAAGATTGTTAGAGTAGTGATCTGCTGCATATTAGGTTGATAGGACCTTCAAGATTTGTGTTCTTTTGGCTATGGGTATAGCAGGCTGCTAGAGACAAGGAAGTCTCTACATAGACATTCAACCTGCTACAAATTGCAATCAAATCTCTCTCAAATCCCACCTTACTGTCTTTAAAATAAGGGAGGTTACATTGAATGATTGTTGTTGTTGTTGTTGTTAAGCAACAAGACGGGTAAGGGTAATTAGCTGATGGTCTAGGGCTTAGGGGTGGGAGACCCCAGACCTTGGGGGGAAAACAAAAAAAACTTTGGTCGTCTTGTTGTAGTCGAGGGCTCTTCGTTGATGCCCAACACCACTGGGAGGTGGCCCTCAAAGTCGCTGGAAATGGAGATCTCAAGGTCCAAATTCTTGAACGGCTACATTGAATGATGTAATTCTTAGTGCGACTATGTCAAAATAAATAAAAAGTACAGGATATTCATGGTTGGAACCTTGAATGCTTTTGATTATGTCTACTTGGTCAGAGCTAAACCTTGAGCAAATCAACAATAACAACTTTGCAATCGATTCCTGTGCAGGAGAAACAATAGTAAAATTCAATTAACTGCAGCACTTCTGACTTTCTCAGAAATTTGTCGTCATTAAGTTTTTTTTTAGATTTTATTGTGTGAAACAGTTATAAAAAATTTCAACTTTCATTTTTTTTTTTTTTTTCTTATCAAGGGCAATTAGTAAAATAAGATGAAACACTATAGTTTTATTATTTAGAGTTTAATATGTGTAATTAAGCTGTCACATGTAAGGGAGAATACTCAGGTTAGAATATTTGTTTTTCACTATTTTAAAAACAAACAAAAAAAAAAGAAAAGAAAGAATGTGTAGTGGCTAGCGATCCATATAACTTTACATTAGGATTGTTGAAAAATAAAAGTTATGAATAGCAACAAACATTTACTGATGAAAGGATTCAATACATGTAGTAAAGTCAAATACATGTATTGAGTTAACTAGAGCTTTATGGTTTGGTTTTTGGATCTTATTATTCAACTATTTAACTGGACTGGTTGAATAAGTCACAATAAGCAAAACTTGAAGGCCCATCCAACTCAGTAAAGTATACAGTGTCAGTGTGTTGTGTCTGTATGCATACACACACGCGCGCGCACACAGGCATACACTCTACATTATTCTCATCACATACATGCATTTGGATGTACAAACAAGAGAAAGAGTAGTACATGTCATTGAGTTTGTGTACTCATTCAAAACTCATTAATTATGCTGCTGTTACTCAGTTTCTTGCTAAATGCAATCCTTCATGCAACAAAAAGATTTAATGTATGTGTATATAATTATGTGTATATATGTATGTACATGTGTGTGTGTGTGTTTATATATATATATATATACACACATATGTATATATATACATATGTGTGTGTATATATATATATATTATATATATATATATATATATATACATATGTATAGGTGAGAAAGTTGGTATGTGAAAGCACGTGGTTGAATATATAGAAAATAGTAAAAAGTGAAAAAACTACAGAAGGCTTGTTTTAAAAGGTTAAAAAATATATGTATATATATACATATGTCTATATATATATATATATATACATGTATATATATATATATATATATATACATATGTATATATATATATATATATGCATGTATATATATACATATATATATCCTTCTTTCCTTTCTTTCCTGAGCGTCCAATAATACTATATTTGTTCCACGTCCTCGCGTTGTTGTGTTTTTTTTTTGTGCTTTCTTGTTTGGATTAACTGTATATATATATATATATATATATATATATATATATATATATGCATACACATACACTCGCACAAATATTTATGTATTCGTATACAGGCCTTAATATATATATACCGAGTCCATAAGCTCTTAAGAAAACATTTCTGTTAATGGACCAATCCTGTCTTAAACTGTAGCTGTTAACTACCGGAAGTGCTAGTATTGTACAGTTCTGAACTGACCGATTCACTGTAGACTAAAGCAGTTTACCAATATAGAGTCAATGGGTTATTCTCCTGGGTAGAGTTGATGGTCTGAGGTGGTGTTAGAGTGTGGGGGGGGGACATTCGATAAATCTATATTACGCGAACGGATTTTTTACCATAATGACTTTCAATTTCCTCTTCATTGAACATTGATTTTTCACAATTACCATACCCAGCTCAGCTTCCCCATCACAGTCACTATCATCATCAGCATCTTTGTCTTTTCCAGCTGCACCAGTACCACTACCACCACCACCACTGTAATGACTATCAATGTTTCTATTTACTCAGCTTTCTACCGAACCGCTCTCTCTCTGCTGAAACACTTTATTGATTTCATTCCAGAAGTACTGTTCTTCACTTCAGCTTCAAACTTCTGATCAACTCTCACTGCACTCATCTACCATCTTTAAACATCACACGTGTGCATGCATACACAGCAGATACTCACACGCATGCATGTACTCACTCATGCACACACACTCTCGCTCTCACACACACACACACACACCATTTTCTCCCTCTCTAACTTACTCCATCCTACTACATTTCCATTCTTCTCTGCTTTCTGTCATATGTTATACCTGCCTCTATGATTATATTTAACAAACACACATAACAATACATATATATAAAGTCTGAAGGGAAATTAATGAGAATCAGTTGGGAAGTGAACCAAGATGTTCTGATTCACGTCCAAGTGCATTTGCTTTACTCTATCAGCCATTCATTGATTTCCAGGTTATGCAAATTAAACCTATATAGTAAATGGATATTATGGAAGTTTTGATGATTACTATTCCAGTTGTTTGATCTTCAGAACTACCTCCTTATTCATAAATTGATAGAAGTACTATACAAATATTCACATCTTTGATATGATCTTCAGGTACAGCACGTTATGGGTTTCTCTACATTTTTTCATCTACACAGTTTTACTCACCCACAAAGTTTGGGGCAACTCAAGAATATGATAGGAGACTCTTATCCACCAAATCATTTACTGTATTCAATTTCAAAGTGAACATGGCTATTCAATTAAAACACATAGACATCATCATCATCATCATCATCGTTTAACGTCTGCTTCCCATGCTAGCATGGGTTGGACGATTTGACTGAGGACTGGTGAACCAGATGGCTGCACCAGGCTCCAATCTTGATCTGGTAGAGTTTCTACAGCTGGATACTCTTCCTAACGCCAACCACTCCGAGAGTGTAGTGGGTGCTTTTTGGTGCCACCGGCATGAGGGCCAGTCAGTCGGTACTGGCAACAGCCATGCCCAAATGGTGTTTTTTTTTTTTACAAGCCACCTGCACACTGGCACAAGTGCCAGTAAGGCAACGCTGGTAACGATCATGCTCGGACGGTGCTTTTTACGTGGCACAGGCTTGGATGCCAGTTAGCCACTCTGGCAATGATCATGCTCAGATGGTGCTCTTAGTGCTCCACTAGCATGGATGCCAGTCATCGAATTTGATTTCGATTTCACTTGCCTCAACAGGTCTTCGCAAGTAGTGTCTACACATCATCATCATCATCGTTTAACGTCCGCTTTCCATGCTAGCATGGGTTGGATGATTTGACTGAGGACTAGCAAACCAGATGGCTACACCAGGCTCCAATCTTGATCTGGCAGAGTTTCTACAGCTGGATGCCCTTTCTAGTGCCAACCACTCCGAGAGTGTAGTGGGTGTTTTTTCGTGCCACCGGCACAAGGGCCAGTCAGGTGATACTGGCAACAGCCACACCCAAATAGTGTTTTTTTTTACATGCCACCTGCACGCCAGCACAAGTGCCAGTAAGGCAATGCTGGTAATGATCATGATGGGACGGTGCTTTTTACGTGCCAACGGCACAGATGCTAGTCATCAAATTTGATTTCACTTCCCTCAACAGGTCTTCGCAAGCAGTGTCTACACATATTTGTACATTTGTGCACATATTCAGTCAAGCATAAATACTAGAATCTTCAGTCAAGTAATTATTCATTATCATTTCCTCTTTATTTTTTACTTGTTTCAGCTATTAGACTGCAGTCATTCCTGGGTACTACCTTGAAGTGTTTACACTAGCAAATCAACCCTAGTAATTATTTTAATTTTTAAGTCAGGTACTTGTTCTATTGGTCTCCTTTGCTTGACGGGTAAATTATGAAGACATAAGCAATCCAACACCATTCGTCAAGTGAAGGTTGGGGGGACAAACACCCTGCCTCCCACACATATACAATTGGCTTCCACACAATTTCCATCTACCAGATTCACTTGCAGGTCATTGATTGGCCCAGAGCTATAATATGACATTTGTCCAAGGTACTGCATACTGGGACTGAACCTGGAACTATATCATAGCCAGGCAAGTTTCCTAACCACACAGCAATGCCAGTGCTTGTTTATTCATTTGTTAGGGTTTTTTTTTTTACAATTTATTTCATTTTTGATCTTGTCTAGAAATATAACAAAATTCTATGACTGTAATATGATTATACATTATCACTATAATTATTACTACATTATTACTATAATTATACATTATTACTGCTTTGCCCAATATTGCAGATATTCTATAACTATTTGATCTAATATCTAAACCATTCCATGGCTATATGTTCCTATAATACAAATACTCTGTAACCATTTTATCCTTGATCTCAGCCCTTCTATTAATTTGTTATCTAATATCTCATCCAGTACTCATCTAATTTATCCAATATTAAATAATGATGCGGTTTATATTAGATTTCACTATATCATATACATTGTTATTATATACAATTTTCAGTTTTTTGGGGTTTTTTTTCTATTTACTACAGCCATTATTGGGGCAATGTGCTTAACCCTTTAGTGTTTAAATCGGCCATATCTGACCTAAATATTCAACCTATTTTATGTTCAAACTAGTCAGATATGGTCATTCATAGCTACCTTATTGTGTCATTTTAAAAATAAACAATCACATCATTGAAATCTCAAAGCCATGAAATGATGCAAGATTAATTTTACAGGGTGTGAATACATAAGCTTTACATTTGACAGAATAATCTGAATGCTAAAAGGTTAAGGATTTTATATAAATTATATTGTTAGCTATTTTAGAGTTTAATGTTAAAAGAACATAATTTGGAATTACTAAACACAGCAATATATATATATATATATATATTTTTTTTTCAATGCACCCGTTACCAGCTTTCTCTTGCTCATACAAACACACACATACACAATGGGTTTCCATACATTTTCCACCAAGCAAATATTTCAGTCACAAGTCATTGGTCAATTCCAGCCTATGGTAGAAGACATCTACGCAAGGTGCTGCACAGTAGGGTCAAACGTGAAACCACATGGCTGTGAAGCAAACTTTTTAAACACACAGCCATACTCTGCTTGTATTAGTTTTATATGTGTATACATATATATATATATCTATATATATGTATATATATATATACACACACATACACACACACACACACCACACACACACACACACACACACACACACAGACACACACGGACTATTTTATTAGTACTGTCTAATGAACAGTTAAATGAAACTCTGAGTAACAGTTTGTGAATTTGTTTCAGCTTTTAATAAAGTAGTATTGTGTTCTACTTTTGGTAATCAAATAGTATTTTCCATTTTGTTTAGCACCTATGTGCTTGCTTTGTGTGTGCTCAGCCAGTTACACATTAATTTTATGAGCAGGCTGTTCCACTGATTGGATCAGCTAGAACCCTCATCATTGTAACTGATGGCATACCAAGGCACAGAAGTGGCTGTGTGGTAAGTAGCTTGCTTACCAACCACATGGTTCCGGGTTCAGTCCCACTGCATGGCACCTTGGGCAAGTGTCTTCTACTATAGCCTCGGGACGACCAAAGCCTTGTGAGTGGATTTAGTAGACGGAAACTGAAAGAATCCCGTCGTATATATGTATATATATATGTGTGTGTGTCTGTGTTTGTCCCCCCCACCAACATCGCTTGACAACCAATGCTGGTGAGTTTACATCCCCATAACTTAGTTCAATAAAAGAGATCGATAGAATAAGTACTAGGCTTACAAAGAATAAGTCCTGGGGTCTATTTGCTTGACTAAAGCCAGTGCTCCAGCATGGACACTGTCAAATGACTGAAACAAGTAAAAGAGTATATATATATATGAACTCATATAACTGCTATTCTTAATATATCATATACCATTTGGGTTTTTTTTTTTTTCATCAATTCTCAAGTCGTTTTGTCCTATATTGCAAAGATATTTATTCTGTGAACACTAAGCTGGAAACAATTTCTTAACATTTTTGCTCAGTACCCATAAATATCTTGGGACTGTTTTGTCTTTTATAGCAAAGCACTAATTGCACGAGTAAAGATCAAGAAAAAAAATGAACGAAATAGATATCTCAGGATGAAAGGTTATATCATTGCTACTATTAATTAGATCTTTTAAGAAATAGCCTCAGAAACCTCAGTGTTCTAATTAAAGATATCGAACTAAAAAGAGACTGATTCTGCTCTTTGAAAGATATCAAAATGTTATCTCCTCATTAATTCAAGCTTCCCTGACTTTCTTTTCATTTCTGTTTCTATTTTTCTCTCTCTCTCTCTCTCTCTCTCTCTCTCTCTCTCTCTCTCTCTCTCTCTCTCTCTCTCTCTCTCTCTCTCTCTCTCTCTCTCTTTCTCCTTGTGTGTGTGTGTGTAGACATATATAACTTTCTATATCATTATTTTTACCTCTCCACAACCTCACTGAAATTATATAGGGAGTTCATTTGTGAAGATAGTCACCTGTTTCTTTACATTAATAAGGCAACAATAGTATCATAAAACAAGGAAGCAAGTCTTATTTCTGTTTTGGTTGATTGTAATTGTACAGTAAAAGGTTTAGTGCTCTATCATCCAGCAAATTGCTATATCACAGAAATAAAAGTAGGGTATTCTAAACAGTAAATTGCAAGTATTTATATTCATGAAGGAAGGCTTTTTTGAAATGATTGATTTGCCATATTATATTCCTAACCTGAAGAGGAAATTCTTTAAAGCAGATGATTGTTTTTTTCTATTTTCGAAGTTTTATATTGAATAAATAAATATCATAAATAAATATCTTTTTTTTTTTGCATTTTTCTTGCATTTTTTTTCTTTATCTGATTGAATGGTTTGGGCCAAATATGGATATATGCCACTTGATGAAATATTTGCATACTGTTAACTAAACCACTCAATAATGAAATGAAAGATCAACACCAATTTGGGTTTTATGTTTTTTTGCCCTAAAGATCAATACCAATTTGGGTTTTACTTTTTTTGCCCTATACTCCCTGTCCCCTTCAGTAAACTGTCATGAAATTGTTGTTTTTGTTTTGCTCATATAACCCCTATCTGAAATTAACTCTGATTGAGCAGACTTATGATCAAAGGTGTTCTGACCCTGACAGCCTCATTTCCCTCTTTTTTTTTTCTTCTGTCTTGCAACCATAGTACATGTAGAACTACATTATACAATGCGTCCTTCCTTTAAGTTGGTAGTATGTGCCTTGAAGAAAGTTTAGCTGCTATTTCTTGCAAGTCAAACGACCACATGGTTTGAAATATTTGGTATAGTTGGTGATTTTGTTTAGTCCCAAGTAAGCCCTGACCTAGCAAACCTGTGATAAAATATCTACTGACGTGATCATACTGTTCTGCAATTTTATATATATTGAAGCTTGGACTACATTATTCAATTTCTTTTATTTTAAAGACAGTTGGGTTAGATCTGAAGGGTATTTTGCTTCTATTTTTAACAGGCTCAATGACTGCATAAAGGCTCTCTCTCAAGTTATGTGCTTTGGCTATTGTGTAAGGGAAGGATGTGAACTCCAGACCATAGAGTCAGTAGTTTTCCATCTTTTTAACCTTAACCTCAGATACTCTGCTGAGTCGTGGTACATCCTCATCATCCTTTAATATCTGTATTCGATACTGGCATGGGTTGGACAGTTCAATAGGATCCAACTAGCATGAGGACTGTGTTTCTCTCCATTATCTGCTTTAGCAAGCTTTCTACAGTTGGGTGGCATTAATGCTAACCACTTTACAGAGTATTCTGAGCGCTATTATTTTTTTTTTTTTTGTGGCAGCAGCATCAAGTATGATGCAAGACAAGACCCCTTCCTAGAGTGGGGTAGCAGTATTGAGGGCAGCGGCTTTGTGACAGATGTAGAGAGGATAAAGTAGGAAAGAGACAAGACCAAGAGATACAACGGTACCTGCAGTGTACTAATTCACAGGAGCTGAAACCAGTGTAGTAGCAATAATCTAAACAAGGATAGTATCTTGTCATTAATGAGTGAAGGAAGATAAGTCACACAACTGGGATTTTTCTTTTCTTTTCTTTTTTTTTTTTTTACAGCCTAGAAAGTTTCTGTAATTTAATCAATGCAACATTAAACCTTGAAAATCTGGGTATGGATTAGATTTCATTAATAACATTGAATGTCGATTGGTTCAAGTATTTAGCAAAGTGCACACACACACACACACATTTATGAAGGAACTGTTTAATTATTGTTGTCTGGTCAATCCTATGATCAAAGCTGTTGCAATTATAGCCATTCCTTATTTTGTCTATATTTATATATATAACTACATTGTCCATTACATCCTCTCATCCTCAACATGGCAGAGTATGATATAGAGATTTGGCTGCTATTTCTTATTTCTTTATTGCCCACAAGGGGCTAAACATAGAGGGGACAAACAAGGACAGACAAATGGATTAAGTCGATTACATCGACCCTAGTGTGTAACTGGTACTTAATTTATCGACCCTGAAAGGATGAAAGGCAAATTCAACCTCGGCAGAATTAGAACTCAGAACGTAAAGACAGGTGAAATACATGCTAAGCATTTCGCCTGGCGTGCTAACATTTCTGCCAGCTCGCCGTCTTAGATTTGGCTGCTATTTCTACCCAAGTGAATGATCACATAGAGGCTCCTTCATTTGGCTCAAGTAACTGTACCTTTTGAATTTCTGGTTGATTGTTCATATCCTTCTGCATTGACACTATCATTGTCTGTAAAAAAAAGGACCTCACGAAAAACAAAGCTTCTAGTAAATGTAAATATATCATAAGTTCTAAAACTGCTGATATCTGGTTTCATAGTATTAAATAGATGAGGTATTAATCTCTGCCTGTAGCAGACATTTCCAGAAGTTGTTTTGGTGGCTGTTTTGCCACCTGTAGATTTAAACTCCTTTTCATAAATACCAGGAAATAATTTAGGGCATTGCTCAATACTTTATAAACTAACTTTCACTTCTACACAACTTACAGTACAGGACCTAAACCTTTCCATAAACTAGAGTGGATTCTGTTTGCAGCCTTATTATTAAAGTTATGTCAAAAGCCCCAATGATTTCTCATTAAATTATAGACCAGCAGTGTGTGTGTGTAAGCATACATGCAAATGTGCACACATGCACACACACACACAATTACTTGGTTTACACACCTGAAAATCATGATGTGTCACCACTTGAGTGGTTGAATGGTTATTAGGAAGAACAGCTAATTGTAATACCCAAGCAATTGATATATGCATCTGAATTTACATATCTGCTCCACTCATGCTTGATATCTATTTCATTCACACTCACATGCCAAAATAAAATTGACTGTATTCATAGAAGATTTTAAATATTTCTTCCTTGTTTTCTAATTTCCTTTCTGCTTTTTCTTTGTTATTTTCCAGTCTTCAATCCCATCGGAAATAATGTGGGGCAACCACTAGAGGTGTTTCAACCAATGGCAAGTGACTCTAAAGACTGTTCTTCCCCGCTGACTAAACCAACTGTGCCAAATCCTGTCAAACCTGAAGACCTAGAGTTGCTTGCCAAATTAGAGGAAGCTAACAGGTAAATTGCAAACATTTTAATCGCTCTTCTTGTCCCCATCAGATTGCTGGGTTCGCAAAATTGGTTGATGGAAGACAAAATATTTTTGCAGTAAATATCAATGTTTCTTCTAGTTTTTAATAGTCAGTGTGCTCAAAAGAAAATCTTATAGGTGCAGGAGTGGCTGTGTGGTAAGTAGCTTGCTTACCAACCACATGGTTCTGAGTTCAATTCCACTGCGTGGCACCTTGGGCAAGTGTCTTCTACTATAGCCTCAGGCTGACCAAAGCCTTGTGAGTGGAATTGGTAGACGGAAACTGAAAGAAGCCCATCGTATATATGTATATATATATGTATGTGTATATGTTTGTCTGTGTTTGTCCCCCCAGCATCGCTTGACAAATGATGCGTGTGTTTTTTTACATACCCGTAATTTAGCGGTTTGGCAAAAGAGACCGATAGAATAAGTACTAGGCTTACAAAGAATAAGTCCTGGTGTCGATTTGCTTGACTAAAGGTGGTGCTCCAGCATGGCCACAGTCAAAATGACTGAAACAAGTAAAAGAGTAAATTAGTTCATGTGTAAAAAGTTTATAGGCACCCAATGTATAATAAGTGCATGTGTGTGAGACAAGGTTGCCTCTTTCTATTACCAGTACAGTCCATCTGACAGATTTACATATAATTTATTGACTTAATTTCAATCACAAATCTTGGACTAATTTGAGGCCTTGATAAAAGCCACTTGCTCTAGATATCATACAGTGTATTTCAATCGAAGACATCTTGATTGCAATGTGAACTTCTTAATTTTTGATCCATGCTGTGCACTCAACACTTGTCTGTGGCAAAAGCAGATTGGCAGATGTTCAGTGCGCAACATCCCTTAGTGTTCTATCTCTTATGAAAACTAAAGAATGTGTCAAAGAAGATATTTTTTGTAATTGTTTAACCAAATGAACAAAGTAATGCACCTTGCACTGAAGCAAGCACAATAAATACAGTTAAGCTTTGAACTCAAGACCTTGTGGTGAGCATTGCAGCATGTTAACCTTGCTGCCATCATAACACTGCTTTTGAGACTTGTACCAGTTTCAGTCTTAATGACATAATACTTAGTTCAACCTATGCATTTTGATGTAATTTTATTGTTTTACTAGTTTCAGTCATTGAACTATGGCTGTGTTTATACTTGTGTGTGTGTGTGTGTGCCAGTACCACATAAAAAAACACCCAGTACACACTGAAAAGTGGTTGGTGTTAGGAAGAGCATCGAGCTGTAGAAACCATACCAAAACAGACAATTGAAGCCTGGGCAGCTCTTCAACTGGCCAATGCCTGTCAAACCGCTCAAACCATGCCAGCAGGGAAAATGGATGTTAAATGATGATGAACCCATGCAGACATAGAGAAATGAATGCTAAACCAAGGCAATGATGATTGGATATTGAAACAGCTGGCATTTTACCAACCATCTGTTTCATATATATTTAATTTAATTTTTTTAATATTAATTAAATATTTTCATCATGTTTTTAATTTTATCTATTATTCTTTTGGCTTGGGAAATTTGGTTTACTTAACTTGAAAACTACAGGGAATCAGCAACTAGACTTACTGACAACTAATTTATTTTTTCTGTGATTAACTAGCTGTGTTAACAGAGGACCTAAATGCCATGCCCAATCTGTCACAGTCCTATTCTATTTAGTGATTCCATTAGTTCTATTGAGCAATTTACAATAGAATTAGCTGTAATATTTCATTCATAAATTTTAATATGATCAAAGACTCTTCTTATTGCCCCTTCTCTTCTTCTATTACAAATTTGTTGAATGACTCATAACTATAAAAAAGATTGGCATTAAGACTGCAGTAGACGTTATCACATGTCTAAACAATCAAATCATTTGTTTATTAATTTCTTTCAAGAATACAAATTATGTGGTGGTGAAGGGGAAGAGCAGGAGCATTTTTGATATTCAAAATTCAGGCCTTTAGTTGACAGTAGGTTTTTTTTGGAAAACCAAATTCAAGAAACATTGTTTTTTATGAAAGGTCATCTTTACTAATTACTAAATGGATGCACTTATTATTCTAAATAAGGGAATGAATTGAGAGAATTGTTAGAGCTTTGGACAAAGTGCCTTGTGGTATTCATTCTAGATCTTTATATTCTGAGTTCAAATCATGCCAAAGTCAATTTTGTCTTTCATCTTTCCAGAGTTGATAAAATAAAGTATCATTCAAGTACTGGAGTCTATTTTGACTTACCTCAGCCACTATATTGTTGTGGTTTTGTGCCTCTGTTAGAAATTATTAATATTCTAAATGCAGTGGCTAGGCAAAATTCATAGAGCACCAAACAAATTGCTTTGCTCTATTTAGTTATGTCCCTTTATGTTCTGCATTCAAATTCCAAGTCTATCATATTGAACATAGCCCTCCTATAGACTTTATTGAACTGATTTTTGCCAAAGCAGTCTACCAATATCTGCCTTTCGTTCTTCTGGTATATATAAAATAAGTACAGGTCAAGCATTAGGTCAATATAAATGACTGCCCTCTCCCATCAAAAACAAATTTCCAGCCTTCTATCTACATTAGAAATTATTATTGCAAGGATGGCGAATTAGCCAAATCATTGAAGTGTCAGGAAAAATGTGTTGCAATATTTGTCCTGACTCTTACATTCTTAGTTCAAATTCCAACATTGCTGTTTATCTTTCCAGGTTTGATGAAAAATTTTAAAATAGTCAAATATTAAGGTCAATTTATATCAGCTTTCCATCTTACATACTAAAAATGTTTGACTTTGTGCTTATGTATGAAATTATTGTTGTTATTGCAACATGTCCCATTCATATCCTTTACAAGGTTTTAGTGGTGTAGTTGTAAAACTGTCCCAACTAAGAATTGAAACTTGGTTGCTGATTTGGCTTACTGACAACTTCAACACTATGCTATGTATAGCATACACCAATTATAAATCATTGAAAGTCTATTGTGGACTGACTGAACTCCCTGTAGGTAACACCTAAGAATGTTATCTGTTATTTACATACCCTGGTTGTTCTTCCAAAATATAATGATTCCCTTTGATAAGGAATAATGTTTCTATAGATGTTAGTTAGAAATATTTTGGTTCTCAGCTTCATCTTGTACTATACTAGATTGGAAAATTGAAATACTAAATGGAATAAGAATAAGAAGAAAAAAAATTACTAAGGTCACTGTCTTTTCTGACATACTTTGTTAGTTTTAAAAAAATACCAAGGATTTCAGTAACTCAGGTACACCAAAACAACACACTAATTACCATATACTGTGTTTAATTTCAGAAACAAAATCTAACAATGATTTCTTCCAGCTGTTGTTGCTATTATACAGTAGCAGTACAGTTGTAAAGTAAGTAGTAATTATAGTAGTTAGTGTTGGAAACACAAATTCTCAACCAATCACTAAAATGAACTACCAAGGCTGGTAGGTAATTGAGGAACACACTGTGTATTGGTGCAGTCTTTATCAGTCTTGGAAATGGGTATTCAGTTGTTTGATTAACTGAATTCTTACTTGTAAAATTAGTGTGTACGTTTCTGAGTATTGCACAGTTGTGTGTACTATTAACACAATTTTCTAGTTGAATTGGTGTAACATAATGTGACAGGGCTGGACTGTTGAATTACAGATATAATCCAGAAAGAGTGAGAAGAAAAAAAAAAGAAAAGAAACTGATCCCACTTCTGGGCTGGTAATTTTTTATTTTAACCCTGAAAAAAATTAAAGGAAAATTTGACTTTGGGGAAATTTGAACTCAAAGTGCAGAGAACTGGAATGAATATTTTATGAGGCATTTGCTGAAATGGTCTAGGGATTATGCCAAATCACAGCCTTCACTCTGAGTGCTAGTCGTCATCATCATCATCATCATCATTATCGTTTAACGTCCGTTTTCCATGCTGGCATGCATTGGATGGTTTGACTGGGAAGTGGCAAACCAGGAAGCTGCACCAGGCTCCAATCTGATCAGGCAATGTTTCTACAGCTGGATGCCCTTCTTAACACCAACCACTTTGAGAGTGTAGTGGTGCTTTTAATATGCCACCTGCATGGGAGCCAGTCAGGTGGGCCTGGCATCAATCATGTATGAATAGTGCTTTTTACATGCCACCGACACAGGAGCCACTTGGTGGGGCACTAGGATCAGTCACATTCGGATGGTGCTCTTTATGTGCCACCAGCACAGGAGCCAGTTGGGGGGCACTGGCATCAGCCACATTTGGATGGTGCTTTTTACATTAATTAATTCTGTTTTGACTGAAAAAATAGAGTTTTTCTTTTTTTCATATTTAATAATGCCAGCAATATTCTGTGTATCTAAAATATATGTAAGATAGCCAGTGATGCTATCATATGAAATTCCTTCTGCCAAATAATTTGTTTAATTTGTGTGTATATTTTAAAGATTGTGATGGTAAGGGTGGTTGTTTCACCACAAGTCAGTCATGATTAAAAAAAAATCTTGTGAACAAAATCATTCTAGCTATGACTCTTCCTCTAAAATGGTAATGGAGCAATTTGAGGAAGGTTTGGTTGTTTCTATCAAGTCAAGCAACCATGTCAACTTATATCATCATAGATATTGATATCTTACATTACTATAAGGCTACAAATTTGTTGTTAGGATAAAAGATTTAAACTAAGAACATAGAAAATGGGCTAAATTCTGAGAAAGATTTCTGATTCTCCACTGCCTTAACCCTTTTGTTACCAACCCGGCTGAAACTGTTTCTGGCTCTGAGTACAAATGTCTTGTTTTCATAAGTTTTGAATTAAAATCTTCCACCAAACCTAAGTCACAATTTATGTTCCTAACACTAGCTGAATGATAACTATGTTATTTTACTAAATTATTTGTTATATTTAAAGTAATTGAAAGAAACACAGAACATCACAAAATAAATACAGTAATGAAAGGGTTAAATACAATGAATATTAACTGGAAATTTTCAACTTCATTTAGAAAATCAAAATTTTAAATAGAAAGTAATGAGGACTATAAGAAAAAAAAAGGAGAGTTTCTATACTTTATTATTTCAATAAAATTTATCATTTGTCCTGGCACTGATCCATAGAACCTCTGTAGTGTTGGTGGCCTGATAAAATGCCTAAGTTGCACTGTAAAATATTTGCTGATAGGAAACAAGACCATTCAGGCTTAAAAGCAAAGTCAAAATTACCAATGCAACAACAAAGCTGGTCGGTTTTTCTCTGTTGCTGTGTGTCACATAATGAAAGACTGCACAGCCCATATCAGCTTGGAAAAACAGGTTTAACATCATGAGTATGAAGGCGACAACAATGAATCGAGAATAATTTAATGTCATTAGAATAATAAAAAAATTTTCAGCAAAAACTACAAGAATTTGAAGAAGTTACGTTTGCCATTTCTAATTTCCATTTGATAAACCTCATATACTCAATGCCATGATGTGAGATTTTATTGCTGAATCTTAGATTAGCCTTGATCTAACAAACCTGTGATCAAATGTGTGTTTCGAGCTACTTCAGATTATATTATGCAACATCTACTTGCCTTTTTTTTTCCCGTTTATTATTTTTCCATGATGAGAAACAAGTGATTCAAGAGAGAATTGGTTGCTATTTCTGGCAGATTGAGCGACCACGTGGCTTCCTTCATTGACTCATAATGCAAGTGTAATTGTTTCATTAGTTACCCAAGCCTAGAAAGATTTATCAGCATTAATATAAATTTAAAAAGCTGTTGTCATCAGCTGACCAAAGTATTCTCCCTTATACTAAATGTTGACATGTTTTTATGTCAGCTGAACAATCCAGCTGTTTACTTTGACACAGAAAACAATAGCTGGTCTCTTTGAACTAACAAGAATAAATTTCATCTAATCTAAGCTAATAAAGGGGAACTTACATGATTGCGCAATCTACCAGAAATAGCAGTCAAATTTCTCTCAAATCACTCCTGTCATCTCAAAAAAAAAAAAAAAAAAAGCTTATCTAGGACTACTTTACTTTAACTTATATATCTGAATAAAAGCTGGGATGATTGAGGATTAGAATTGCCTTAATCATCATTTTGTTCAATCAGGACAGATTTTGATTTAAACAACAACTATGTATAGACTCTTATTTTTAGATGGGTGCATGGATGAATGTATTACTAGGTAGATAAATGGACATGTGAATGAAATGTTACACAAACCCTCAGATATATAAATCTAAAACCAATTTCATTGATTAGATTGTATTATAGTTAGAAATAAGGCAGTGAGCTGGCAGAAATGATAGCACACTCAACAAAATGCTTAGTGACATTTTGTCTGTCTTTACATTCAGAGTTCAAATTCCACCAAGATCAACTTTGCCTTTCAGTTCCAATAAAATAAGT
The DNA here is from genome assembly GCF_006345805.1 of Octopus sinensis. Taxonomy (NCBI): domain Eukaryota; kingdom Metazoa; phylum Mollusca; class Cephalopoda; order Octopoda; family Octopodidae; genus Octopus; species Octopus sinensis. Next base: position 175,379,721 of record NC_042997.1, read on the forward strand.
ACTGACTGAGTACTGGGGTCGATATAATCAATAGCTCCCCTCCTCCAAAATTGCAGTCCTTGTACCTATAGTAGAAAGAATTATTATAGTTAGAGCTGAGATTAACCCTTTTGAGATAATATTTCTATTACTGTGTTTCAATTAAGTTGAGAACAATCAAGAATTTGGAGCAAGCTTTGTGAAATAAGTACATTGTTAAGATGACATTCTGAACATGATTTTGTGAAATGTTGTTAAAACTATGGTGCAAAATTTTAATTTGAAAAGGGTTCACCTTAAACCATGAAATTTTGTATTAAAGAACTTCTTAAGCAGATTGGTATCAAAAGGTTTAAAACCAGTAAAGAGACATTAATACAATTCTACATTATTCTATTTTCTACTTCATTGTTTTGAGTACAAGTCTCATTTATGTTACCTTTACTATTTTATTTCTCTAGAATTGTTGTTTTAAGAACAAAGGCTTTTCTGCAGTGATCACTTCATTTATTTGTGTATCTAGGATTATATTGTTCTATGTGTTCTTCCTTTTGTCTTTTTATCGCAGCAGGGTGTTATTGAGGGAGATTTGTGTGTCATTTCTATCCTGTGATTTCAGGTTCAATCCCATATATGTTATGTTGGATAAGTGTCTTCTACTCTAGCTTGAGATTAAACAAAGCCTCATGAATGAAATTTGGTGGACAGAAGCTATGTGGACAGTTGTCAGTGTTTATGCTTTTGAGTGGCAAACTTAACCTTTTATCTTGTTTTACACCAGCACATGGCCCTTGGGTACAATTAGCATAATACATGTTGTTGCAAGCTTCTGTGTTCTGTGTGTCCAGTTTGAAGATGACGTCTTCTTTTATTCTCATCAGTCTCAGACCCATGAAGATGGTCACAGGCACTGCTGTCCCCCGTTGTCAAAACTGGTTTTATGTGTAGTTAAATGGCACCTACATTTAAAATCCCTGAAAAATTTCATGCCTAGTTTAACACCTGGCCTTTTACCTGAGTTCTCCCTAGCATTCAGGCACTTACTGCTCACATTTTGTCTTCAGAGATTTGGGCCTAGGCATTAACATCATAGATGCTAATGTTCATGGCTGTTTCCTGCACCATCTTCACATAGAAGCCCCAGCCCATCCAACGTACCTTGGATCGCAGGACGGCCTGCTGTGCTTACCTTGGATCATAAGGTGACCTGCTGTGCTTGTGGAGACCTATTGATCAAGTACATCAACATCAAAAAATCAAATGGACATTTTAGTTGTGATACCTGTGCTGGTGGCACGTGAAAAGCACCATCCGAACGTGACCAATGCCAGTGCCGCCTTGATTTGCTCCTGTGCCAGTGGCACGTAAAAAGCACCAACTGATCGTGGCCGTTGCCAACCTCCCCTGGCATGTAAAAAGTACCCACCACACTCACGGAGTGGTTGGTGTTAGGAACGACATCCAGCTGTAGAAACACTGCCAGAGCAGACTGAAGCCTGGTGCAGCCTCCTGGCTTTCCAGACCCCGGTCGAACCGTCCAACCCATGCTAGCATGGAAAATGGACGTTAAACGTTGATGATGATGATCTCACAAACCTGAAAGGGTCAGTAAAATTCATGAGCACTGTTCCAATTATAAATTTCCAAAAGGTTGTTGTTTTGTTTCTATTTTACAGTACTCAATCAGTCTAGTCCCTTTTTGTTTTTTCCATCTGCACTTACCACAACTCCTTATTGCTTCAGTGCTACCACATGCCCTTAATTTTTTTGTTCTCAACTGTAACTTCCTCAGATACTCTTCCTCTTCTGTCAACTATAACACCCACTTCCAGTCATCCTTAATCCTATTTTTGCACTGTTCCTAAATTACCTCTCTGCAGGATTTCTTTTAGTAGATATCCTTGTCTTTGAAACCTAAAATATGTGTGTGTGTGTATGTGTGTTTGTGTGTGTGTGTGTGTGTGTGTGTTTGTGTTAGAAGGAGAGAGAAAGAGACAAAAAAAGATGTGTTTTGCACATGTCTATGTTTTTGTGTGTAAGAACTTGTGCTTATGCATGTGTCTGTGCATATGCACATGTCCCTGAGTATGTGTATCTCTCTCTCTCTCTAACTATAACTGTTCTGGTATTTTTATACCTCATAAGTAAGAAAGGTAGCAGAGTAACAGTAGAAACTGGATTGTTCTTCAACAATCTTGCCTTTAGTTCTTTTTTTTTTTTTACTGTCAGCTGAACACTGTTTCTAAATATTGCCTGCCTCTTTCTACCAGACACATCTATACTTGTGCTTGTTTGTGTCTGTGTGAAAATGTAAATGGCACTGAAATGTTAATTTCTTTATGAAAAATTCTCTCATTTTCATTAAATTCTTCTTTTGTAATTTACTCTCTTGTAGAACACACACACACACACTTTCTCTCTTCCTCTCTGATACAATTAACACAATGTCTGGTTTAACACCACCACCTAGTCCTAGGGTGCCATTAGCCCATTCCACACATTTTTCTTGCAGACATTCAGGCTGGGCATCAACCACATCAAACTCCCCAATTTTGGCAGACTTCCAAAGGGGAAACTGCCCCTTCTTCCCTGAACTGCTTATAAAACAAAAACAAAGGCAAAAGAAAAAAAAAGAAAGCAAAAAGTGAAAACTCATGCACAGGAGTGGCTGTGTGGTAAGTAGCTTGCTTACCAACCACATGGTTCTGGGTTCAGTCCCACTGTGTGGCACTTTGGGCTAGTGTCTTCTACTATAGCCTCAGGCCAACCAAAGCTTTGTGAGTGGATTTAGTAGACGGAAACTGAAAGAAGCCCGTCGTATATATGTGTGTATATATATATATATATATTAAGGTATGTAGAAAAATACAACATGGACAAGAGCGTATAACTCATAGAAGACGATACAATAAACATGGACAGGACATTCGAACCCCTCAGTCTTCAGTCAAGAACCGGATCATCGTAGTAATTTCGGCTGATTAATCTTGAGATTACTAGATCACGGCCAGCCCTCCAAGAAAAACTAAGCTGGAAGCGTAGATTTCCTGGAAGAAGGATCGAATGCATACGAACACCAGGACAGCAAAAGGGACAGATATAAAAAAAACAAAAAACAATAATGGAATACAGAAACATGAAATACAGAAGCATTAACGGTGAAAACAACAAGTGTCTTACGACTGATAACAAGCAAACAAATTTTTTCTCTGGCGCATTGGAAAAAGCCTTTATAGCGGCGGACGAAGAACAACGATGTTAACACGACGAGGGTCAGGAGCTGAAAGGCAGATTTCGGCCAACAGTCACGTGACAGAGAAGAGGGAAAAGAAAAGAAAGAGAAGCAAAGGAAGAGAGAGAGAGAAAAGGGGGACAAAACGCAACAAAGAGAGAGAAGAGAGAGAAAGAAGGAATCAGAGAGGAGAAGGGATGGGTGTCGAAGAATGACCTGTGAGTGCAGAGCGAGACAAAGAAATAGGAGGGTAGTGGAAGACTAGACCAAAGGATCAGAGGAAAGAGAAGATGAATAGAGAGAAAGTAAAAATGAGAGAGAGAGAGAGACAAACAGAGAGTCGTACCAATTATTAAGAATATGTGTTCACATTAATGATAAAGGGGGTACGGGGCGCCTGGAATATATGTTAAGGTATGTAGAAAAATACAACATGGACAAGAACGTATAACTCATAGAAGACGATACAATATATATATATATATATATATATATATATATATCTGTATGTGTGTGTGTGTGTGTGTGTGTATTTTTGTGTGTCTGTGTTTGTCCCCCAACATAGCTTGACAACCGATGCTGGTGTGTTTACATCCCCATAACTTAGCGGTTCGGCAAAAGAGACTGAGAGAATAAGTACTAGGCTTCCAAAGAATAAGTCCTGGGCTCGAATTGCTCAACTAAAGGTGGTGCTCCAGCATGGCCACAGTCAAATGACTGAAACAAGTAAAAGAAAGAGAGAGAGAGAAAAGAGTTTTACTTACATCATGCAATATCCTTCTAAACTTAAAAAAAAAAACATACAAGTGCCTATAATGTTGGCCTTGACAAATGTGTTACACTGCTTTTTCATTACTAGCTTCACTGACATATTTTAAAACGCCATAAAATACTATAAAATTGTGTACTTTTGTAGTTGTGATACATGCAGACACAAATATATAGCAAAGAATGAGGGAACTCCCTGGCAGGCTATGTGGAAATGAAATAGAAGCTATGCACTTAGTCCAAAGAGTAAATAACTCAGATGTTATCTTTATGAAAAATAATAGTTCAATTTGTGTTGAGAGAATTAATAACGAGCCTGTAAGAAATATTAGTCAATGACTAAGCATTTTTTTTTTTTTTTGCTTACTTTTTCAAATATAAAATGTAACTCCTGACATGTTTTGATTTTATTTTGAGCTCAACAGTAGAGCATAGTCTTCACTGTACTTACTGTTGTAATGATGGCAGAATCATGTGAATATAAATAGACAAGACTATACATTGGTTTACTTGAGAAAACAGAATTCTTCAGAAAATAAATAATACCAATACGCTAACCATACGAAAAATACTCTTTTACTTGTTTCATCCCCGTAACTTAGCGGTTCGGCAAAAGAGACTGATAGAATAAGTACTAGGCTTCCAAAGAATAAGTCTTGGGGTCAATTTGGTAGACTAAAGGTGGTGCTCCAGCATGGCCACTGTCAAATGACCGAAACAAGTAAAAGAGTAAGAGTATAGTAGCTATTGTTGGTAATGGTGATGGTGTTTAAGCTTTGGTTATCCCTAACTGACAAGACTTATGATTAAAGATGCTCCAATTGTGATCATCCAACCTTTATTGGTCACATATTGAGTATCTAGGACTACATTATCTAATGTCATCTTCCCTTTTTATGACATTTGGGTATGATTTGAGGGAGAATAGACTGATATTTTTCACAGGTCATGGACCATGTAGAGGCTCTCTAACTGGTTCACTATAACAGAAGTATAACTTGGATATAGCCAATGATAGTCAACCCGCATATCTGATACACTCGAATATTCTCTGGCATATCTGCAGTGTCTGCATGTGCCTATGTGTATATGTCATATGTGCATCCTTGTGTGTGTTATATGCATTATTTATGAGCACACACATGCATACAGACAGCCACATACAGTTATATATTTTGCAAACATGTAAGCTGATATCTACATGAACTCATACATATGTATATTTAGACAATTGCATGTATGTGTGCTTTCATAGATAATGCATACAAAGATAAATATTGTGCCTCAGGGAATATTAAAAACATTCCCGTTTTACAGTTGTAAATATAAAAGTCTCCATTGCAATTAGTTTTCTATTGGTCAGCCTATATTACTCCTCTTTCTCTCAATCCATCCTTCCTTCCTCTCCCAAATATCCTTTATAAATCATATAATAACTGTTAATGATAATTATACATCATTGATGATCATGATCATTCTTTAATTGCCAAAGAAGTGCAAACAAGACAAAAATCAAACAATACAATTGATTTCTCTTGTTGGCAAGAGATCACAAATTGATAAGGGAATTATAGCTACCAGTTAGATTAAAACTACCATATATATATATATATATATATATATATATATATATATATATATATATACACATATATATATAAATATATCATTATCGTTTAACATCCGTTTTCCATGCTGGCATGGGTTGGATGATTTGACCGGGGACTGGCAAGCCAGTAGGCTGCACCGGGATGCTGTCTGATCTGACAAGGTTTCTACGGCTGGATGCCCTTCCTAACGCCAACCACTCCAAGAGTGTAGAGGGTGCTTTTTATGTGCCACCAGCATGGGAGCCAGTCAGGTGGCTCTGGCATCAAATGCATTTAAATAGTGCTTTTTACATGTCACCAGCACAGGAACCACTTGGTGGGGAGAACTGGTATTGACCACATTCAGATGGTGCTTTTTATGTGCCACCAGCATGGGAGCCAGTCAGGTGGAACTGGCATCAAATGCGTTTAAATAGTGCTTTTTACATGTCACCAGCACAGGAACCACTTGGTGGGGAGAACTGGTATTGACCACATTCAGATGGTGCTTTTTATGTGCCACCAGCATGGGAGCCAGTCAGGTGGAACTGGCATCAAATGCGTTTAAATAGTGCTTATTACATGTCACCAGCACAGGAACCACTTGGTGGGGAGAACTGGTATCGACGACATTCAGATGGTGCTTTTTATGTGCCACCAGCATGGGGAGCCAGTCAGGCGGCTCTGGCATCGACCCATGCTTCAATGGTGCTTATTACATGCCACCAGCACAGGTGCCAGTCAGGCGGCACTGACATTGGCCACAACTACAATTTCCATTTTGATTTCAGTCTTGATTTGATTTTGATTTTACTCAACTCAATAGGTCTTCTCAAGTGCAGTGTATCACCCGAGGATTCAAGGGCTGGTTATGCAACACTGATATAGGCTACAGCTGTGATCTTACTTTACTTGCCAGGTATTCTCAATCACAGCATATCTCCAAAGGTCACTGTCTCTTGTCATTGCCTCTGTGAGGCCCAATGTTTGAAGATTGTGCTTCACCACCTCATCCCATGTCTTCCTGAGTCTCCCTCTTCCACAGGTTCCTTCTGCTGTTAGGGTGTGACACTTCTTCACACAGCTCTCCTCATCCATACACAGCACATGACCATACCAGCACAGACATCTCTCTTGTACACCACATCTAATGCTTCTTATGTCCAACATTTCTCTCAGGATACTTACACTCTGATGTGTGCAGACTGACATTATAAATCCAGTGGATCATTCTAGCTTCATTTCTTTCAAGCCTATGTATGTTCCCAACAGTGATGGTCCATGTTTCACTATCTTGTACCTTTCCCATCGAGTGAACCTTCTAAATCTTTCCTGTTGAGTGAAGATGCTTCCTTATAGTAGTGTGGGAGCATTCCATTTTCTCTGCCAGTTCCCTGTCGTTTGACAAGAATTTTCGTGCAAAAGTTGGTTTAATCGCTCTTCATTGAACTCAACTGGACGTTCAGAACAAGGTGCAACTTTGAGGTCAAAATTTCCATTTTTGAACTTGGCATACCAATCACAAGTGGTTTTTTCAGCTATGGCACCCTCTCCATACACAGCTTAAATGTCACGAGCAGCTTTTGCAGCCTTAGAACCTTGATTAAAAGTAAAAAGAGGTGTCAAAAATGCTCGTTTTTCTTAACTTGACATTCCATTTTAATGATCTGAAAATAAACAAAGATTAACTAGAAAAAAAAAAAAAAAAAAAAGATTCCAAAATGATTCAAAAATAGAATTCTCAAAAAAAAAAAAAAGATTCTAAAATTTAAAAATGCAATAAATTCCAAAATTTAAAAAAAACCGCAGGAACTTAGTCGCCAACCCAATAAATGCTTGCAATTGAGTGAACTTTACTAAAGATACCTATGAGCTAGGATATGGTGTTAAGCCAAGTGGCACAATATATGTATCCCCATCCTAAAAAAGGGGAGGCTATATTCCATACACAACAGAACTACATTTACCAAATAATGACCCGGAGTCAGATGTATGTGTGTGTGTAAATGTCACACAATTTTGCCTTTCCTGCTCTTTAAATTTGATGCTTTGTGTGGCTGTGTGAAAATTCAACAAACAGCCATTATAAGAGCAACTACATAATACTGTTTCCTTGTTTGTTGTCCTTTACTTTCTCTGTAAAGAAAGCTATGTTTGGTTGTTGGGTACTAAACCCAAGAAAGTCTTTACTATTATTTAGCTTCAGTTCAGCCTTCATCAAGCAGACTGTGTGATCAAAGACATTCTGATTGTGAATATCCTATATTCTTAAGAGTGTGAGAAGGATACATTATCATTTTTTCTTTTATTTTTTAACCCTTTCGTTACCAACCCGGCTGAAACTGGCTCTGGCTCTGAGTACAAATGTCTTGTTTTCATAAGTTTTGAATTAAAATTTTCCACCAAACCTTAGTCACACTTTATGTTCCTAACACTAGCTGAATGATAACTAAGTTAGTTTATTAAATTCTTTGTTATATTTAAAGTAATTGAAAGAAACACAGAGCATCTCAAAATAAATACAGTAACAGAAGGGTTAAATATCATATTGTGTAATCAAAGAAAATTTGGCTGTTACTTTTAGTATAACAAACAACCAAGCAGTGTCCACTCCCCACTACACACACACACATTGGCTTCTGTAATGTTACATGATGTAGTATCCTTTCTTTATAAAGCAACAACAATGAAAAATACTGATTTAACTCATTGTCATTTATTAACTATTATTACTGCTAACATTAACATCAACACCACTTACTCAAATTACTAAAGCTACATCAGCTAATGACATTCTGGATATTGACTGATGTATAAGCAATAGTTAAGTTAGCTTGTTAATAATCCCAGTATTAAATGTTAACACTAAGTCTGGCTCTAGAGAGTATGTGTTGTTATAATTTCTGTATCTTAAATGTATCTGCAGCTTGACATCAGTTTCCAGTTGGAACTATTTCAATTGCGTTTTGAATACACTTGTGGATACTGGATTACTGTAATAAAATGTTTGTATGGATGGTTTGATTGCTTGTTCAAATCCACTTCAAGCATTTCAGGATTCTCCTTCTTCTTTTTTTCTTTTTTTACCTTTTTTTTAAATTTCTGGACTGAACATTTTATTCTACATTGCTCTCTTCACTTAGCTGTTGAGAATTTTGTCTGAGATAAACTGGCATCCTATCCCAAAGCAGGGTTTATTTTCTGAGCCTTTGCTAGAAATAACAAGCAAATTCTTTTAGATCATACCCTATAGATTTAAAGAAATATTGGACATGTTAGGCAATCTTGTCTTAGATTGAAATATTGGATGGTTGAGGCAGGTATTCCTTTGTTCATAGACTATCCCTATCAGGACTCAGCTGGGGGTTAAACAGCAAGAACCATCTCTTATTTACTTAAAGGCATGAGATCAGAGCTTGGTACTGGCCCTTAAAAGCTCCTTCTAGCATAGGAAAGATTTGCATTTCTTGAGATAGATGTGAATGTTACTCCCCACTGCAGGATGGAACCTAAGAAGTTAAAGAGTTTTGAAACTTTGCTATGGAAATAAAGTCTCTGTTTGAGTCTTGCATATGCACATGTATTTTTGCGTGATATTTATGTATATATGTATGCATGCATGTATCCTCATTATCATTCCGGAGGCACATGGCCTAGTGGTTAGAGCAGCAGACTTGCGGTCGAGGGATCGCGGGTTCGAATCTCAGACCGGGCGATGTGTGTGTTTATGAGCGAAACACCTAAGCTCCATTCAGCTTTGGCAGAAGGTAATGGCGAACTTTTGCTGACTCTTTCACCACAACTTTCTCTCACTCTTTCCTCCTGCATCTTGCAGCTCACCTGTGACGGACTGGCATCCTGTCCAGGTGGGGAACCTATACGCCAAGGAAACCAGGAAGCCAGCCCTTATGAGCCAGGCATGGCTTGAGAAGGAACAAACATTATCATTCTACATTCATTTTTCATGCTACCAGGGGCTGAACAAGTTTGCTCTAGCACAGCTTGCCCCTTGTCAGCTCCTTCATGTGGTTCAGCATTCTGAAATGAGAATTCACTACTTTTTACCACTTCCTCAGTTTTACTTTTTCACACATTCTTTGCTGATAAATTGCTTCACATTGTGTGTGTGTGTGTGTTGCTTCAATAAAAGAGAAGTGTCCACAAAATTGGCAGGACTTACCTCCAAGATTGATAGGAAAAAAGGAAAATAGAACTCATGGGTTGCTGTCAAACTGCTTCAAACTCTATAAGTAACTCAACTGGAAGTTAAAAGCCAAAAGTGGACCTACCAGCAAAGCATGCAGCCTTATCACATGGCCTTATTTATAACCTCTGCCATCTCTTCTAGCAAATCACTCATTGAGATTCACTTTCATGTGTACCCGTAACTAAAAGTGGTATTTATAACAAGCACATGGAGTCAAGACAAGGGCACATGAACATGTACATATGTACTTATATGCATATGTAAGTAAATGCATGTGTGTGTGTGTGTATACACACCATGAGCTTCTTTCAGGTTCTGTCTACAAATCCAATCATAAGGCTTTGGTCAACCCCAGGGCTATTGTAGAAGAAACCTGCTCAAGATGCTGCACAGTAGAACTGAACTTTAGGCCACATGATTGGGAAGCAAGTTTTTTAACCACACAGCCATACCTTTGGGAGGTGATGAGGTATCAGTCCAGCGTGGTCAATTAGCTGAATTGTTAGTAGTGTCAGACAAGATACTTTCATCATCATCATCATCATCACTTAGCATCCACTGGTTCAACTGGGGTCTGGGAAGCCAGAAGGCTGCACCAGGCCCAGTCTGATCTGGCAATGCTGGATGCCCTTCCTAACGCCAACCACTCCGTGAGTGTAGTGGGTGCTATTTACGTGCCACCGGCACAGGTGCCAGGCGAGGCTGGCAAGCGGCCACGATCGGATGGTGCTTTTTACATGCCACCGGCACGAGATCCAATTATACCTATCACCAGCCTTACATTCTGTACTTCAGGAACTATCTAACAATGATTGCCTTCAGTATCAGAAAGAGCAGTGCATAGATAGGAAAATTTCGCTTTCATCAATAAAAATGAGTCAGTGCACCAAACAAAATACTGCAATGCTAGCTTGTTATCTTCCTATACCTTCTCATTCAGCATCATCGTCATCATGATGATGATGATGATTATTATTAATGCTAAAAATCATCACAACAGCAATCGCAGTGGTATCAACAATCACTTGACATGCTAGAAAACAGTAGTCAAGTCAAACTGTTTTAAACAAGGAGGGACACATTGGATAATGTAGTAGTAGCTAGAAACCCTTAAAAAGCGATCACAGGACTGGCAGAAACGTTAGCATGCCGGGCGAAATGCGTAGCGTATTTCGTCTGTCGTTAGGTTGTGAGTTCAAATTCCGCCGAGGACGACTTTGCCTTTCATCCTTTCGGGGTCGATAAATTAAGTACCAGTTACGCACTGGGGTCGATGTAATCGACTTAATACCTATGTCTGTCCTTGTTTGTCCCCTCTGTGTTTAGCCCCTTGTGGGTAATAAAGAAATAGGTACCTGAGGTTAATCAAACACTACTACACCATGGTGACACCACCACCACTACTACTACTGACTCCACAATTATGATTGTTACAGCTACCACTACTCTCACTATCACCACCACCACCACCACTACTACTACTATTACTACTGCCGCCCCCACCACCATAGCATTAGCACAAGTGTTATTACCACTATCTTTTTTTACTACTGTTACAACTACTACTACTTTCACCACCTGCACTACCACCACCCACACTGCCAAAACAACCACTACCACCACCACCACCACCACTTGAATCAGTCTGTGTTGACTGATAATCCACCAGTTAGCAAGCTAGTAGGTGTTACTACCCCCAGCAGTGTGTGTGTATGTGTATGGTTTTCATTGTAAACACAGACACACATACACAGCATACACACACACATACACACACACACAGAGAGCTTACACCAGTATCCCAACAGGCAGCATGCAGTATTAAGAAGCTGTTAGTATGATGAATAGTTAAGTTTTGATGCTGCTTTCATAAAGCCAGACTTTCATTCTTGCTCTATGACAGTTCTAATGTCAGGATTTTACCATTTCTGATGGCGGAGTCTAATACAAGTTCATTATTTGGAACAGGGCAAGTACTACAGGAAATTGATTCCATTCAGTTAATAACCTTCATTCAGTTTCTTCACCCACTGCTATCCTTGCTCTATCCCAACTACTTATTACATAGCACAAATCAGCTACTTATTACATACACAAGGGAACCTGGCTCTGTGATGTGGTTCTTCAATTCACACATCCTACTGTTTTAAATAAGAAAAAAACACTTTGAGTAATTTAGTTCCACGTATCCTTAAAAAAGAGGGTGTTTCCCCCTTTTTTAAGGCCACAGTATGAGCAGGGCTGTTTTAGGCTAAACTAGGCTAAACAACAACTAACATATGTACTCCAGCTGATAGTTATGACCGCTGTGGTTGTGTTTGATGAGGTTCTATGTTGATCATTGCTTATATTTAGCCCTGGGTCAGTCATAATGGAGCAGACCTATAGTCAAAAGCATTCCAACTATAATCATCATATCTTTTTATACATATCTGAGACTATGCTGCACTATCTAACAAGTGTATACATTTTTTTTAAGCATTTAGGATTTTATAAGTGAGTGATTCAGCTGATATTTCTAACAGGCTGGGTAAGTTGGCTGTTGTTGTTTAGTTCTAATTCAACTCTGACCAAGTAGACCTATATGATTGAAGATATTCCTCCCATGGCCATCCCACTTTTTTTTTTCTATGTACAAAGAATCCAGAACCACATCTTATGTATCCAATCTAATCAATATGAAAGGTTATAAATCAAGGGAAATTTGGTTGCTATTTCCAGCAGCATGAGAGCAGGCACTGTTGTTGTGTTGTTGTTGGTGGCGGTGGTGGTAGCTGTTAATGTGTATTTTGGGTGGTCTTAATGGTGAAGTTGTATTGGTGGTTGTTGAGTGGTGGCTGTGCTTATGGTATGTTTATGTTGATGGTGAATGGTTGTAGTGGTAATAATGTGCCAGTGATGTGTGTAATAGTGCTAATAGCATTGTTACTGTTTAATCCTAAGCCAGCCATGACCATCCTGTCTGTTTTTCTTTTTTCCTTTTTTGCCTTATTTTCAGATACATGTTATATAGGCCTGCCTTATCCAATATGATCACTTTTAAAATAGTAGAATATGATTTGAAGGAGATTTAGCTGCTACTTGTTGCTGATCAAAACAACCACATAGAAGACTCCTTCATTGGCTCAATGTTCACCATATGTGGTGGTGGTGGTGGCAGTGGTGGTGATGGTAGTACAAATGATGTTGTCTAAGATGATAGCAATGCTGTTATGATATTGATGGTGGTAGTATTGATAGTATGTTAATGGTACTGGTAGCATTATTTGTGTATATATGTTGCTAATGTTGATGGTGATGTGATGCTAATGATGATAGTATGAACGTGATAATGATAGTAAAGGTGCAGTTGCAATTACAGTGGTAAGGGTAATGGTGGTATTTGTTGTTGTTGTTGTTGTAGTAGTAGTAGTAGTAGTAGTAGTAGTAGTAGTATAGTTGTTTGTGGATAGCAACACAAAATTGTGTAATGTTGTTTGTGGATAGCAACACAAAATTGTGTAATGTTGTTTGTGGTGTTGGTGGTGGTAGTGTTGGTTACGTTACTACAGGCTGTGGTGGTTGTAGTGATATGTGTGTGTAGTATTGCAAATGTACATATGCCAGCATGGTATGCTAGAAGTAGGAGTAACCACCCCAACATGTGGGGATGACTCAGTTTTACTGACATAGGCAGTCTTTGTTGATTGAAGTATACGGTAGGAATGAAGGTATTTATGTGGGTGCACATATGTAACTAATAATCTGTTCTATCTATATATATCTTCAGTGTGTGTGTTTCTGTGTGTATATGTATGTATATATATATATATATATATATATATATATATATATATATATATATATATTTGTTTGTCTATTTATATATGGTGGCTGTGTCTACAGATGGTTATATAGGTGGTATATATATGTGTGGAGGATATATGAAACATATATGAGTTTGTGTATATTTACAAATGTGCGTGTGTATATATATATATATGTGTGTGTATTTATATATGCATACATACATACACGGAGTGGTCTAAAAGTCATGAAATATAAAAATGCAGTTGGTGCAACAGTTGAAGCCATCACATGCGCAAAGTTCGCAATATGCAATCAGAGGAGCTCCCAAGGATAACCAGTCTTAAACTCCTTTGTTATGACCTGGAAGGCTATGATAAATAAGAGGAGACTGTAAACTGAGCCCTGGTTAACTCCTACATGCATATTCATTGTTCTACTCATTGCTAACTCTCACCTTACTGGACAAAACAATTTGTGCTCAGACCATACCAGCTACCTAAAATCCAACATTGAATGAATAGATATACAGTCTGGGCAAATAAGAATTGGCTGTAGGAAATATATCGGTCAACCTAATGCAAATATGATAAAATAAAAGACTGACTGGCAATAGCAACAAATTATTAATAAAATGTATACAGAAGTAAGTATAAAAATTATATAAATCAAGTAGAAAACTAGAAAATCAGGAGAGCAAAATTTCATAGTAATTCTTCATAGATATTTATCTATCCAGAAAATTCATATGCTAGCATCATAGGTAAAAGAGAAGAGAATATGCATAGAGCTTTGCAGGAGTTTATCTTGGATAGGTGGGTAAAAATCCTGGGAGTTACTACACAAGCCTCACAAGTAGTAGAGTGAAGAATGCAGGTAATCCTTTACAGCTGTTTCTGGGGTTTGGTGTTCAGTGGATGCAGTAATGTGCATTGTGCATGTATACATGAAGTAGATTGATGTTAGTGAATGTGTATATATATATATATATGAATTAACACCAGTTTAAATTATATGAATAGTTCACCCCATCTTCTGATTATGCATTTCCAGCCACTGCTAACTAGGTCACTTAGGTAACATAAGCTATCAAAGGCTCTGAAGGGACCTTCTGACCGTTTGACAAAAATCATTTTTCTAATACTCTCACTGCTAATTACTCATGTACATCTGCTATGCACACCTGTCAGTCTGCCTGTGATCCTACTACACCTCTTATGCATCCATAGTTTACATTAAGTACACTCTGGAATTCCTGCATTTTCTGCATGTTGAGCCTAGTCACTTTTCAAATGGTAATACACTTCTGATTCTTCTTTCTTCTTAAACTTTTGTCTTAATGAGGTTCTAAATTTTGCTTCCATATTTGCAATCTCTTTCATTCATACACACACAACACACATTGGAAAAGTCATTCTGCCATTAGAAAACTGGCATAAACGTTAGCACACCAGGCGAAAAGCTTAGCAGTATTTCGTCTGCTGTTACGTTCTGAGTTCAAATTCCGCCAAGGTCGACTTTGCCCTTCATCCTTTTGCAGTCGATTAAATAAGTACCAGTTACGCACTGGGGTTGATATAATCGACTTAATCCATTTGTCCCCTCTGTGTGTAGCCCCTTGTGGGCAGTAAAGAAATTGGTATTTCGTCTGCCGTTACATTCTGAGTTCAAATTCCGCCAAGGTCGACTTTGCCCTTCATCCTTTTGGGGTTGATTGAATAAGTACCATTCCCTCACTGGGGTCGACTTAATTCCTTTGTCTGTCCTTGTTTGTCCCCTCTGTGTGTAGCCCCTTGTGGGCAGTAAAGAAATAGGAAGGATACTAGTTAATAGTTTATGCTGATCTGTCAAAAGCAATGAGTTTCTTGGTAATAAATATACAAGGATGGGTGTACTAAAAAGTACTTGGCTTTAAGGGTATTGCGAAAGGCCTGGTTTGAGGCTCAATCTTCAGAGTTCTTTTCTCAGGGATTAAAAAACTGAAAGATGGCTGCAGTAAGTGTGTGAATCTGAAAGGAGAATATGTTGAATAAAATCAGAATTAACTGATCCTCTTGTATTTTCTTTTACACAAAGCCAGGAACTTTTCAGCAACCCCTCACATATAAAAAAGAGTAGTAGCAAAGTTGAATTCAGAGCCTCAAGCAGCATATCATCATCATTTAACATCCTTCTTCCATGCTAGCATGAGTCGTACTGATCCAAACTGTCTAACAGCTAACAGGATCCAACAACCCAGAGGGCTTGTGTTGAGCTCTAACATCAACCACTTTACAGAATGTGAGTGTCCAGAGTGTTTTTTTCATGACACCGGCACTAGTGAAGTCACCAAGTAATGGTGGTGGTGATGGGGGAGACAAGAGCAAACACACCCCTCAATTAAAGAGAGTTGTAGTAGAGAAAGAGGTAACATTATCCCAGGTGGTGAGAAGCTAAAGTATGATAAAAGAACAGGTACCAGCTCTCTTGCTGCAAAGATGAAAAGATGAGGTGTCACATAGGAAGATGAATATAAAAGAGAATGTGTTGTTATGCACACACATACATATATATATATATTAGGAGTGGCTGTGT
Organism: Octopus sinensis; assembly: GCF_006345805.1. Lineage (NCBI taxonomy): Eukaryota > Metazoa > Mollusca > Cephalopoda > Octopoda > Octopodidae > Octopus > Octopus sinensis. Next base: position 175,395,856 of record NC_042997.1, read on the forward strand.
GGTAAGTAGTTCACTTACCAACCACATGGTTCTGGGTTCAGTCCCACTGCATGGCACTTTGGGCAAGTGTCTTCTACTCTAGCCTCGGGCCAACCAAAGCCTTGTGAGTGGATTTGGTAGATGGAAACTGAAAGAAGCCCATCATATATATGTATATGTATATATATACGTGTGTGTGTGTATGTATGTTTGTGTGTCTGTGTTTGTCCCCCAACAAATACTGGTGTGTTTACGTCCCCGTAATTTAGCAGTTCGGCAAAAGAGACCGATAAAATAAGTACTAGGCTTACAAAGAATGAGTCCTGGGGTCGATTTGCACAACTAAAGGCGGTGCTCCAGCATGGCTACAGTCAAATGACTGAAACAAGTAAAGGAGTATATGTATATGTGTGTGTGTGTGTGTGTATATATATATATATATATATATATATATATATATATATAGGGAGAGTTTACGTAAAAAACAAAAGACAAAGACAGGTACAAAACAAACAGATGTATTAGTATAACTCTCAGGAATAGAAAAAGTCTTTTACGTTTCGACCCTACACACTTCTACAGAAAGGGACACAGAAAAAAACAAGGAGAGAAAAAATATTTATATATATATGGGTTGGTTTAGTATAAACAAACACTTGTGACATATAACTCATGCTGTCATGTTTATACTTCTGGTTGGGGTGAGGAATGAGGAAGTGAATAAAATCCATAAATAAATCAATTTTGAAAATCTACTTTTGAAACAATGTCCTGTTTAGTATCTGCCTTCCTAACACAGTAGTATAACCCCAATATAGCTCTATTAATAAGCATTCAATCAACAATTAACATCATGTAATCAGTATTGCTGTGGTGATAACATATGATCAGTATTACTATACTGACTAATATTAAATAATTTTGTATACCATATATAAAGTCGAAGTCTCAGCCCTAAATGAACCTAGAAAGATTTACATAGGTAGTACCATTGACTTTAAAAGTAGATATAGGGTACATATAAACTCGTTCACTAACCATGAAACAAAAAAACTCAACTACACTAGGAACCTACGTCAATTGAGTAAAAATGAACAAAAAGAATTCAATATGAATTGGTCTATAATAAGAGAAGCCGCACCATATAATACAAACATGAAGAATTGCAATTCGTGCACGAAGGAGGCGATTCACATAATCCGAGCCAACAAAAATAGTTTACTCAATATCTGATGTTATAATTACCTGTAGACACAAATATATTTCAATGTTTAAATTTTTCAAAAATAATTAAACTATAGGATTCTAATTTAGCCTTTCTTCATATTATGGACTCTTCTAAAACTTTATATTATATATATATATCTATATATATATACATTGTGTTTAAGTTTAATAATTTATGCCCGAAGATAATGGTCCAATCAAACATTTGATTTTAATTTAACCCACCATTTCTTTAAAAATTTTAACCTTGTGATTCTATTAACTCTGATGAGAGAAATATAGAGTATTGCTATGGTTGGAGTTAGCTCACCCATAGCAACCTATATCTTTTCGAAATGGTTGTAAGACATTATACATAGATTTTATATATGTTCCAGACTCAAAAGGCTTTGGTCAGTCTGGGGCTATAGTAGAAGACACTCATCCAAGGCGCTGTGCTGTGAGACTGAATCCAAGACTACACAGTTAGGAAACCAGCTTCTTAATTACACAATCATACATTGGTAAAAAAAAGGTGGGGGGGGGCATTGTCTAAAGTGGCAGTCAGAAAGAAATGAGATGTAGTCACAGTGTCAGTTTAGTTTTAGTTTGAGCTTATTCTCTTTGCTGTTGTTTAACCCTGATTGAGCAAACATGATCAAGAGATTTCCAATCTGACCAGCTTGTCTTTTTGTTTTCTATCCAGTGTATATCTAGGACTATAACATCCAATGTTTCCTTTTTTAAAGAGTAGTGTGTAACTTAAAGGAAACTTAGCCATGATTTACAGTTGGTCAAACAACCATGCAGAGATTTCCTCACCAGCTCATCTTTCAAGCCAGTAAGAAATTTTGGCTGGGTAACATTATGAAAGCATTCAGATATAGGCAGAGGCTTGTCTGTCAAAATATTTCCATTAGCAATTTTGGAAGAGGTGGAATTACTAGATAAGAGATCTGGCTGTAAAACAATTTATCTTTTACTTGTTTCAGTCATTAGACTGTAGCCATGGTAGGCCACCACCTTGAAGAATTTTTTTAGTCAAATAAATTGACTCCAGTATTTATTTTTTGGTTAAGCTTGGTGCATATTCTTTTGCCCTTTTTTGCCAATCCGCTAAGTTACGATGACATAAACACACTAACACTGGTTGTTAAGCAATAATGGGGGACAAACACAGACACAAAGAAACATAGATATAGATACACAAACACTCTTAACAACAGGCTTCTTTCAGTTTCCATCTACCAAATCCACTCACAAGGCTTTGGTTGGTCCAAGGCTATAGTAGAAGACACTTGCCCAATGTGCCACATAGTGGGACTGAACCCAGAACTATGTGCTTGGGAAGCAAGCTTCTTACCACACAGCCACACCTGCACCTATTTCTCCATTAACCTAAATGAATGCTCAGTTTTTTTAAGAACCATTTGGCACAGTGATTTTCAAATTCACAAATACCTGTCCTTATCCATCACCAACCATCATCACCTCCACCCCAAAAATAAAGTTGAATTTTTGCATCCATATATAAATTGTTTCTTTGTGATGACATGGGACAAATTTAAAAGCTTAAAAATCATTTTAACCCTTTAGCATTTAATCCAGTCATATCCAGCTTAATATTCTCTTTGTTTTATGTTAAAATTTACCATATCCAGCCTATCACACCTACCCTACAATGCTATTCTAAAAATATACAAGCATAGGCACAGGAGTGGCTGTGTGGTAAGCCACTTCCCAATCATATGTTCCAGGTTCAGTTCCACTGCATGGCACTTTGGGCAGATGTCTTCTGCTATAGCCTCAGGACAAACAAAGCCTTGTGAGTGGATTTGATAGACGGAAAATGAAAGAAGCCCATCGTATATATATATGTGTGTGTGTGTGTGTGTGTGTGTGTGTATGTATTTATGTGTCTTTTCTTGTCCCTCCACTATTGCTTGACAACCGACGTTGGTGTGTTTACGTCCCTGTAACTTAGTGGTTCAGCAAAAGAGACCAATAGAATAAGTACTAGGCTTATAAAGAATATTTCCTGAGGGTTGATTTGTTCAACTAAAAGGCAGTGCTCCAGCATGGCCACAGTCAAGTGATTGAAACAAGTAAAAGAATAAAAGAATACCATTGAAATCTTGAAGCTACAAGATAATGTGTGATTAATTCAAAACAAGGTGAATAAATAAGCATTACATTTTACAAAGAAATCTGAATGCTAAATGGTTAATTTTAGTAAACATTGCAATTTGTCCAAACCCTTTTCAAATTCTCACAACTCCACTCTCTATGAGAAATACCAAGTTAGCATGTTAATGAGGAAATGGTACATACTGCAATTATCCAGCATGCTGTGTACCCCTGTATCTTTTTATTTTGACAAGTCTTTAGCTCGGTTCAGCCTTGTAGAATATATTCCTCTCTAGTTTGTTGTTTACCATATTTGTTACCATATTTCTGTTGAAATGCTCTGTTTCTTTCAATTCATTTTTAAAATGAATTTTTAAAAGAAATTTGTAAAATAACTTAGCTATCATTAAGCTAGTGTTAGGAACATAAATTGTGACTAAGGTCTGCTGGAAGATTTTAATTCAAAACTTGTGAAAAAAAGACATTTGTATTACAGAGCCAGACGTGGTTTCAACCGGGTTGGTATCGAAAGGGTTAATCCTCTAACATTCAGATTACTCTGTCAAACATAATGCTTATTTATTGAAATTGGTTTGAACTAATTATGCATTATCAAATAGCTTTAAGATTTCAATGATGTTGATTATATATTTCTAGAATGACATTGTACGGTAGGTGTGAGATACCAAATCTGGCCAACTTGAACATAAAACATGCAGAATAATGGGCTTGATATGGCTGGTTTAAATGCTGAAGACTTGGCTTATCATCAAAGATGTTCTAGCTGTGATCATCCTAGCTTTATTTTTCAGAAACAGTGCCCAGAATTGCATTAACCAATGTGACCTTCGTAATTTTTTTATTTTTTTTTTATTTTAGGATTTGGGGGAATGATTTGAGGAAGATATGGTTGCTATTTCTACTATGTTGGGCAGTTGCATAGAAAGCCTCTAACTGCTCTGTGATTTTTTCCTAGATCACCCTATAATCTTATTCCTTTAGAAGATGTTTACACTTTCATAAGCAATGCATAGATAGCAGTGATAATATTACATCAGATTTTACATAAGCTTTATTATTTACTTACACTAGGACAGTTTGACACTTACATTTATTCACTGCAGGCAGAGCAAAGACTGTATGTGTGTGTTTGTGTGTGAGTGTTTATGTGTGTTCTGTTTTTCTCTTCCTCCTTCTCTCACTACCTTTCACTCTTCCTCTTTCTTTCTCTTTATTTCCTCTCCTCTCTTCTCTCTCTGCTTCCATTTCTCTCCTCCTTTATCTGTCTTTTTTCCTCTTATCTCTCTATCTCATATCTTTTCTATGTTTCTCTCTTTTTCCTTTCTCTCTCTTCTCCCTTCTTCCTGGAGTTCTTTCTTAAAAAACAGTAGCAATTCAAAAGACATCAAAGGTCACAAGCTTGGTATCTTAGTTTTGTCTTCCTTGCAGTATTCAGTTGACTTGGGTCTTATAATAGTCTCACATTCATATGTAAACACGTGACCAATACTTCCCACCATAAGAAACCATGTTCATGTTATTAGTACGAGGTCAGCCTTTGTTGAGCAGATATAAGACATTCCAGCTGTGACCATCTCATCTTAGTGTTTTTTCTAGCAATATATATAATCAAATGCATACTTCTTTTTTAAGACAACAGGACATTATTTGAAGGAGATTTGGCCACTATTTCTTGTGAATTGAATAGTTGCAAGGCGAATCCATTATTGATTCGACATTGTTATGACTTTTTAAAGACAGACATTATCACTTTCCTTTATCTCATTAGATTATTTTCATTATATCTAGTATTGTTACATTTATATTATCATTGATCACCTAGTTTTCTATCAAACCTTGAGCAATTAACCTCATTGATTTATATTCCTATTCAGCTTTTATCTTCAGTTTTGTTTTGTATTTCTTACATTCGTGAATGACATGTTTTACAAGTATAATATTAATTTAATACTGTATGTGTGTGTATGTAGGTACATGATGAAGTGGTTAGAGGTTTGGGCTCACAATCATAAAATTATGGGTCCTTGAGCATTTCTCCAGTCTACTCAGTTGAAAATCAGTACCAGCAGCTAGGAGCTGACCTTACAACAACCTCTTGCATGTCTGTGTTTTTGAAGAGGCACAAATGTAAACACATACACACACACCCACACACTCAACAGGTTGTATAGTTTCTCTCTACCTGCCCAGGACTGTAGTATATATCACCATCATCATCATTTAATATCCATTTTCCTATGCTTACATGAGTCAGACGGAATTTGTTCTGGCTGACCCAGACATATCCTTCCTGTCACCTACCTCATATATATATGTGTGTATGTGTATCTTTGTGTTAGTCATTTCCCACTACTTAACAACTAGTGTTAGTTTGTTTGCATCCCCATAACTTAGCAGATCAGAAAAGAAACCAACAGAATAAGTACCAGACTTTTAAAAAAGTGCTGGGGTTGATTTGTTTACCTAAGCCAGTGGTTCTCAACCGGGGTCCATACAGCCTTTGGGGGTCCATATAAGATTTTGTTGTTGAAATTTATCTGCAATAAATTGGTTATACTACTACAATACACAAAATATTTTACTAATTATTTTTATACAATTACAATTCCTAATAATATTCAATTATTAAAATATAATAGGATTTTTTTTAATATTGAATGGGTAGGAGGGCCTGTCCGAGTAAAATAGGAATCAAAGGGGTTCATAGGTAAAAAGAAATGGTTGTGAAACACTGATGCTAAGCCCTTCAAGGTGGTGCTTCAGCATGGCCACAGTCTACTAACTGAAACAAAATAAAAGACAAAATGTACATACTTCTATTCAAATTTTACCTGACAGCTTGATTACTCAGACTGTGTTTACTCAAAATATGCTAACACAGACATCACCTTATTCATCTATGTTGACCTTATCTCAAGCAGATATTTTTGCTTTTCCTCCGAACTCTTTCTAAGCCAGGTTTCAAAGCCAGTCTAAATTACTTGCATTATCATGTAATGACTTTTTGGAGGTTTTTTTTTTCTTTTCTTATTTTTTAAAAATATTTTATTGCATTAAATGCATTGGCTGGGTGAATGAGGGCCGGGAATCTTCTTATTAACAATGTCATAACTACTTATTTGAAATTAGAAAGAAATGAAAAAAACACAAAGCAATATGAGTGACATGTTAAATAATAGAAATCTCTAAGATTATCTCATAAATATTTCACACTGGATTAGAGATTTTATGGAGGATTATCTTGATTTTATTAATAGAACACTGCACTTTAATCCTGTCTGCTTTATTTTATTTTGAGAATTTTTTTTTTTGAGAATTTTTTTTTTTTGAGAATTTTTTTGTGATGAGCTGGCAGAATCAATTGAGTGTCAAAAGAAATGCCTTGCAGTATTTCTTCCAATTCTTTTATGTTCTAAGTTCAAAGACAGATTTGACCAAGGTCAAATCTTCCTTTCATTAATCCAGTTTCAGTAAAAGCAAAATTTAGTTGCTGGAACCACTAGTATTGACCAACCTCTCCTCTCAAAATTGCTGGCCTTGTGCCTAAATTAGAAACCATTATTATAATTGTTGCTGTTGTTTATTTTCATAAATGATTCCGTTCATATCTTCCTTGGTTTTCTTCTTCCGTGTAAAAAACACCATTTGTGTGTGATCGTTACCTGCGTCACCTTACTGGCACTTGTGCTGGTGGCATGTGAAAAAAACATTCGAGCATGGTCATTGCCAGTTCCGCTAGACTGGCTCCTTCTAGGTGGCACATAAAAAGCACCATTTAAGCATGGCCGTTGCCAGTACCGCCTGACTGGCCCTCGTGCCGGTGGCATGTAAAAGCACCCACTACACTCTCAGAGTGGTTGACATTAGGAAGGGCATCCAGCTGTAGAAACTCTGCCAGATCAGATTGGAGTCTGGTGCAGCCATCTGGTTTGTCAGACCTCAGTCAAATCTTTCAACCCATGCTAGCATGGAAAGCAGACATTAAATGATGATGATTGATTTCTTCCACATGAATTTTCTGAATCTTCTTTCACCACCTGTCATCATCCATAAGCTAACAACACACAGAAAAAGCATGCTTAATATTGTAAATCTCTTCCATTTTAAGGGAAGTGTGATTTAATATTGAAACTGTGGTGTATTCTATATTTTTGTAACCTGTTAATTAGATACAGTTCTACAAGTAAGATATTGGACTACCTACCAGTGGGTCATGAGTTGAAATCTGTTGGTAAATATACAGCCAATAGCATTGATATTTTTGCTAAAAATCTAAATGAGATCTGTTGATAGATCTAATTTTGTCTACAGCTACTGCATTTTTTCCTCTTGTAAGTAGAATACAGCATTTACCTCAGTCATTGCAACTAAAAATAGGGTGTTACCCCTGTGCTATTCCTGTTATGCAATCAAGGGATTAGTAGAAGGAAAGGTGTGTAGTTGTCAAATTACTTACACCAGGAGTTTAACCCTTTAGCAATTAAACCGGCCATATCTGGCCAAAAGTATTCTGCCTATTCTATGCTCAAACTGGCCAGATCTGGTCTCTCATACCTGCCCTACAATATTGTTTTAAAAATTAACAGCTACCTCATCAAAATCTCATAGCACCAAGATAATGCCTGATTAGTTCAAGGCAATGTGGATTAAAAAGGATTAATTTGGGCAGAATAATGTGAACACTAAAGGGTTAAATGTAAATATGCAAAAGCCAGCTCAACTCAATGCTGACATGGTAAAAAATTTTATGTGAAAAAAATGTGGAACAATTAAAGAGAAATATTTTTACTTCAAAATTGCACTTTTTAAAAAAAAAATTCGCATAAAGGTCCCATTTGAAAAGAAAACAATAAGAACTAAACTGTTTATCTATTACTGGTACTTATATTTTAAGAACCACTTAATGATTGATATCCTATTTCTGTTATCCCTAGTCTCTTGCCTCCCATTTAGCAATAATCATATTCATTTGGGTCATTCTTTCTATAGGATCCAGGCCTCTGGGGGTGCTTCAGTTGTGATTGCTATTAATATTCTATTTTTTAAATTTTACATCAATTTTCCCTACGTACACATGGAGAGAGAAAAAAAAAAAGACATGGAACAATTAAAGTATTTATATATTTCTAGCTGGCTTTGTATAGCCTGTGAGTAATTTGCACACACTCAACTAAATGAAGGCTAGTGAAGTATGGCACTCATCTTACTATAATGGGCATTATATCCTTCCGTCTGTCGGTGTTGTCTTCCTCATGGCCAAATGGCTGGACCAATGGTCATGATGTTTTTTGGAATTATGAAGGAGGTAATCAGGAAGGTTTTTGATGAAAGAAAAATGAAAAAGTATGACTATTCAGTGAATATTTAGGGTAATTGTTCAGTTTACGAGCGTTAAAAAAGTGAATAAAAATTAAGGGAGATACCTTATAAAAGAAGCAAAGGGAAGTCAACTTCTTACTATAATAAGCATTATGTCCGTCTGTCTGTTCCCTTTTCATGGTCAAACGGCTGAACCAATGGTCTCAATGTTTTTTCAAGATCATGAAGGAGGTAATAAGGAAAGAATGTGAAGAAGTATGATTATTTAGTGGATATTGAGTTTGTCTTTTTTTTTTCTTGTTAAAATTCTGGTGATGAGAATTAACTCTGGATCCTCCCCAACCCCGTATAGTTTGTGAATTTAGAGGGTTTAGATTTGCAATAATATCCCTTTATTTCCCATCATAGATGGGCAGATTCCTGAAGAATGGGGAGATTCTCAGCAAACAAGGCACAGGGCCAGACTTTTGACCATGTAGGTGTATTTTTACCCACTCTGATGTTTACACCTGGCTAGTTATACGTCGCTATGAGTAGAGCAACAGACTCCAGAAATCTGAAAATTAGTGTCGACCAAACAGAAAATATCGTCTACAAAGAAGTTTTGTAATCATATTGATATTAATCGAAAGAAATATGATTCATAATTTAAATTATGAAATTTATGGATTTTGAATGTATAAGGGTATAAACAAGCATAAAATAGTGTAAACAACTAAAATAAAAGTATATCTAAATAACATTTTTTTCTTAATACTTTTTATGTAGTGGTCAAAGGAAGGTCTGGCTTTTGTTAGGAGTGGTCCACAATACCATTCATGATACAGAGGCTGGGAGCTTGTTTCAGTTTAGGAGTGAATCGTCATTACATGACTTAGTTGCAAACATGTCATATAGCTGCAATAGAATTCTGTATCCCCAACAATAATGTGATTTCTCTAAGACATCGCCTAGTAACCTATCAAACCCCATTTACACATTTCTCAATACATACTGCTGTTATGACTTCCCTCCCTCATTTTGTGCCTCCATCGTAGACGGTTAGATTTGCTAGTATATTTAATTTGGCACACTTTATGTAATAGTTAAGTTAGTGTTATTAGACTATATTTAGAAGGCTGACAAAAATTAAACATATAGTGAGAAAAAAAAAAAAACAAAGACTATTATTATTTTAATTATTCATTGTTTTTGTTTAACACCCATTTATTTCCTCATTCCAGTGTAAGCTGGACAGGAACTTAGTTGATTGAGGGTAACATTTCACTACCAGATGCTCCCTCTTACTGTCATCATGCCAAGTAATCATCAGTCATCAAGTTAACAAGGAATGGAAACATCATGTCACCATTTTGTTTAATTGATAACAGCAAAGCTGTGTAATATCAAATATTGGCATACATATGTGTGTGAGCACGCATGCACACACACATACACACACATGATGTGCTTCTATTCAGTTTTTGTTTTACAGTTCCACTCACAAAGCATTGATCAGCCTGGGGCTATAATAGACACATGTCCAAGATGCTGCACTGTGGGATTAACCTTGAAACCATGTGGTTGAAAAGCAAACATTTTAATTACATAGCCATTTTGGTATCTAACGTAAATCCTCGAGTATAATCCGCATTTTCCCAAAAAAATTTAAAGGTCAAAATCCCTAGTGCGTACTATATACGAGGTTAAAAATGAAAATTATTTTATAAGCAATGTCTGAGTCTCTATTTGCTGTCCGGCAATGTTTATTCAGACGCATTTTGTGATGTTGGGCATGAAAATACCATAAATCATCCATATCTTGCAGTTAGCAACATTTATTAAACGTTATTACTGTTATTTCTTTATTTTCTGCAAATAACATGCGCAAAAAAGCTACATGTTTGCATGATGTTATATATACAATAATAATAAAGGACGTTACCGTATACAGTTTTACAAACCAAGGACGTTATATAGACCTCCTTGACTCAATTTAGAGAAGGGGTGCGTATTATACACAAGGTTTAGGTTTTTCAGAGGTACAGCTCCTTAAAAATCCCCTACGTTACTCAAGGGTGGACTATACTCGAGGATTTATGGTAGTTTAATTATTTCAACCATTATGGGGCACAGCTGTGTGCATGTTTCTGTAACATTAACTAGGTTGCTTTCCTCAGTCTGATTCTCTTAACACAGGTCAGGAATGATTGTCTTTGGTAGTTTTATAGGCAGATGACAGCCTGGTTCTTAGAATAGAATTTGTTGATAAGTTAGAAAAAGTTCCACACTTGGAAGCATGATCTAATGTTTGAATTTTCAAAGGTCAACTTGATAAAGACCAAAGTGCCAGTTACCAACAGCAAGCACTCAATCATAAGTGACATCTGGGAAGCAGTCTTGATTTGTGTGTAGGAAGAGAATAGGTGATAACTTGATACATTTTACCCAAAAGGTGCAGTAGGATCTTTGACAGGCTGATAGGTGTAAAAGATATACAGAAGTGGTTAGCAGTAGGAAAACCCATAAAATATTATCTATAGGCACAGGAGTGGCTGTGTGGTAAGTAGCTTGCTTACCAACCACATGGTTCTGGGTTCAGTCACACTGCGTGGCGTCTTGGGCGAGTGTCTTCTACTATAGCCTCGGGCCGACCAAAGCCTTGTGAGTGGATTTGGTAGACGGAAACTGAAAGAAACCTGTCGTATATATATATATATATATATGTATGTGTGTGTATGTTTGTGTGTCTGTGTTTGTCCCCCCTAGCATTGCTTGATAACCGATGCTGGTGTGTTTACATCCCTGTCACTTAGCGGTTCGGCAAAAGAGACCGATAGAATAAGTAGTGGGCTCAAAAAGAATAAGTCCTGGGGTCGATTTGCTTGACTAAAGGCGGTGCTCCAGCATGGCCGCAGTCAAATGACTGAAACAAATAAAATAGTAAAGAGTATAGGCTAACTTCAGTGATGTGTTAAAAGTAATGGAGCCACTGAGGGAGCCTTTGAGGTCACTCAGTCTGCTAAACTTCGCTCAAATTGAAACCCTACTTCTTTGTCTTGTTTTATCACAGTTCCTATGTATGGGAGTTTTAATATATCTTTCACATTTTTTATAAGCCTTAAATCTAATCTACTTTATCACATAATTTTTTTTTTGTCAAAAGTAATCAATGTATTTATGTGACTCATTGTAGTTTTTAATATAGTTTTTTTTTTTTTTTTTTTTTTCAAAAGCAATATGTTCATCTGATATGATATATTTATCTGATGCAAAAATCAATATATTTTTCTGATACAGTATAATTCCTGCTCATACAACCATGCATTAATACTGATAGCACTTAAACTAGAAAAAATTATTTTGTTTGGTTTCTCCAAATGTTTGTAAACAATTGTTCAATAAAATAGATAGTTATAAGTTAGTGGTGTTGCCATAGCATATAAAGAAATATTTTAAATGCCTAACTTAGTTTTAAATTCTGTAAATATTAGCCTAGAACAGTCATAGGCAAATTGTGGACCGCTAGACTTTCTGCATCACATGTCTAATCAAAAAATTGCTTTGATAATGAACCGTATCTTATGTAGCCTACTTATAAAAGTTACCCATGAAGGTTGGTTATTTTGAATCTGGCTCTAACATTCCATGCCTTAGTGTATAATGTTTACTCTTTTACTTGTTTCAGTCATTCGACTGTGGCCATGCTGGAGCACCACCTTTAGTCGAGCAAATTGACCCCAAGACTTATTCTTTGTAAGCCTAGTACTTATTCTATCGGTCTACTTTGCCGAACCACTAAGTTACGGGAACGTAAACACACCAGCATCAGTTGTCAAGCGATGTTGGGGGAACAAACAGACACACAAACATATACACACACACATATATACATATATACGACGGGCTTCTTTCAGTTTCCGTCTACCAAATTCACTTACAAGGCTTTGGTCGACCCGAGGCTATAGTAGAAGACACCACTTGCCCAAAGTGCCATGCAGTGGGTCTGAACTTGGAACAATGTGGTTGGTAAACAAGCTACTTACCACACAGCCACTCCTGCGCCTATGTTTGCTTAAGTATTTTATATTATTTAGTTGGTTAAATAGAGGTAGATTATTGGTGAGATCAGTATAGTTGATGTTTATTGTAAGTTACTGGCTGTACAAAGAGAGAGGTTTGCAGAGAGCTACAAATCTTGGGAGGACTGATTGGGTAAAATATCTAGTGTTAGGAGTGAGAGGCCTGAAACAGGAGGAACAACAAGAAAACTACCATATTTTCTGGCATACAAGATGCATCCCTACTTTACAAATATATTTTGTGAAAAAATCAAATTTGATGTTTCATCATACACTCATAAACTTAATAAGCCACCTGTAATACAATCACATTAGAAACATAGCAATTTTTTTTATTCCATATAAGAATTAAAAAAAAAAAACTTTACATAGGTGCAGGAGTGGCTGTGTGGTAAGTAGCTTGCTTACCAACCACATGGTTCTGGGTTCAGTCCCACTGTGTTGCTGCTTGGGCAAACCTTATGAGTGGACTTGGTAGTCAGAAACTGAAAGAAGCCCGTTGTGTATACGTATATGTATATATATGTGTGTGTGTGTTTGTGTGTCTATGTTTGTCCCCGTAACTTAGCGGTTCGGCAAAAGAGACCAATAGAATAAGTACTAGGCTTACAAAAAATAAGTCCTGGTGGCGATTTGCTCGACTAAAGGCGGTGCTCCAGCATGACCGCAGTCAATTGACTGAAACAAGTAAAAGAGTAAAGAGAGTATACTTTTTAAAAGTGTGATTTGAGAAAGATTTGACTGATATTTTTAACAGATCAAGAAACAACATAAAGGTTCTCTCTTTGGCATATAAAAGGGAGGTGAGTGCACCGGGTGTGGGGCAGAGAGGTGGTATGCAACATGCTAATTCAGAAATGTAAAGACTGATGTTGCCATCAAAGAAAAGGCAGAGAGCAATAGAAGAAACATTGCGCTTCTCTGAGCTTATGATTATTGCATGCTGGTGAGTGGATCTTTGCCAATAAACCTGCTGGCCTTGGCCTTTTTCTCATTCTTCTGAATACTATCTAAGAACTGTATGTGTTTAACATCAACCAGTACTATCTCAGATATATGAGCAATGTTCCAAAAAAGTTGTGTTTTGTCAAAGGTCAGAACAGAAATCCTTTCTGACCCTGAAAAGGAAGCTTAATTTTGGATATGAGACTTGGCTTCATACCATCTGAAAAGTACATTCAATAATGATATTAATAATCCTTTCTACTATAGGTACAAGGCCTGAAATTTGTGGGGAGAGGACAAGTCAATTACATTGACCCGAGTGTTTCACTAGTATTTAATTTATCAACCCCAAAAGGTTGAATCGCAAAGTTAACCATTGAAATTTGAACTCAGAACATAACGACCTGGCATGCTAACGATTCTGCCTGCTTGCCACCTTAATAATGATACTAATAATGATAGTATATTTAGCAATATAATGTGACAATATGAAGGATGAAATTAAGTAATGTTATGACCAAATAAGTTTACTCATCATCAGTACAACCATTGTATGGTGTGATCCAGGATGTTCAGATGCATCTCACCATGTATGGTCATTTTTAACCATTAATCACACCTACTTCATTGTCTGTGGTGTATTGGGTGGTAGAGTGTATTTTGCACCAGATATTTTAATGGATGAAAGCAGAGTAAAATGATTATAAGTAAATATGAAAACAAAGGAAGGTAAAACTAATTGAATTTAACCAATATTGACTTAACACTTAGCTTATCTGGTGACAACAAACAAAATGTTGTCAGCTGCTTGTGAATATGGCTTCCCAGTGCAACTATCTTGAGTGTGTGTGTGTGTGTGTGTGTGTGTGTGTACCTGTGCATGCATGAGTGTGGAGGACATACTGTACCCATCACCCTTTTCAAACCACCTGTGAGTAGGAGGAAAAGTGAGAAATATATTCTCTAACTAGAGACTGGATCCAAATGTTTGCAGTAGAATGGTAGCTGCTGAATGGACCCAAGGGCTTGGTAGCAGGGTTAAACCTGGCAACATCTTAAGTCAGCTATAAAAGAAAGCTGTCTTAGGAATGCTCTGGCTGACTGAAAGTGATTTCACTTAAAAACATGCTATGTTATTCTTATTTCTGCTCTAAATGCCCTATGATATATTTTACTTGAAGGCTGGCTGCAACAAAAGTGGGTGTGCTTAAACTTGTGCCTTAAATATATATTTCTTTACTACCCATAAGGGGCTAAACACAGAGGGGACAAACAAGGACAGACAAACGGATTAAGTCGATTGTATCAACCCCAGTGCATAACTGGTACTTAATTTATCGACCCCGAAAGGATGAAAGGCAAAGTCGACCTCGGCGGAATTTGAACCCAGAACGTAACGGCAGACGAAATATGGCTACGCATTTTGCCCGGCGTACTAACGTTTCTGCGAGCTCGCCGAGAAGTTGAATACTTGGGCTAAATAAAATAATTTGATTTTCTGTACTTGTTTCTCATCACAACTTTACAGCCATTAGCTCATATAGCATGCTGGTTATTATGTCTCTTCTTCTCATCCTTAATGTCTCTCAAACTTCTCAAACCCAACACTAAATACTTTCCCCTAGTTATTCCTTGCCAGAACTGTAACTTGTATAATTCCCTTCTTGACCACATTTCTCATATAAAATCACTTGAATGTCACCATCATTGATGTCATCAGTCTAAAGGCCATGGGTGCTGCCCCTGTTCCACTAACTAAATAAAGTAATATTTGAGCAGTGATTTCACTCAATAGAAATCACCTAGGTAACCTTACAAGCTAAAGATAGCATAAATATGTGAATGGAAATGATTACTAATGTATTGTGTATCAGTATTGGTGATAGGACAATTAAACCATTTATTGCAGTTAATAAGAAAATTTGAAAAGTTGAATGTTTGTGTAATGATGGGCTTTAACTTGTCTGCAGAGCAAGTTTATAGCACATAGTATTCCAGTATATGACCATTCTGACTTCAATTCTGACATAGGCGCAGGAGTGGCTGTGTGGTAAGTAGCTTGCTTACCAACCACATGGTTCCGGGTTCAGTCCCTCAGCGTGGCACCTTTGGCAAGTGTCAAAAGCCCATCGTATATATGTATGTGTTTGTATGTCTATGTTTGTCTCCTCAACGTCGCTTTACAACTGATGCTGGTGTGCTTACGCCCCCGTAACTTAGCGGTTCGGCAAAACCGCTAAGTCCTGGGGTAGGTTTGCTCGACTAAAGACGGTGCTCCAGCATGGCCGCAGTCAAATGACTGAAACAAGTAAAATAGTAAAAGAGTAATCTATCCAAAACTGCATTGTTCTGTATGTCCTTCGGGTAGGGTTTGATCAAGATTTGATTTCTAATTGTATAGGGGAGATAGATATAATATTGTTTATTTTTCCATTTGTTTTAAATCAATTTTTACATTACAACACATTTGGAATGGTTTTCATAAACTTTCTTATTTGTATACTGTTGAGGTAGGTAATTGTTTACAATCATTTAAACAATCAAGGAATATGTATCCTGTCTGTCATTCAGGTTGAGGCTCCATTAGTTACTTTGTTTCTGTTAAAATACCCTGAATTTATGTCAATTAATTTTGAAAATAAGGCAGACAAAGTAAAATAACTTCCGTCTTTATGAAGATGGTGTTTAGAACAAAAATTAACATGGAATTCAATAGGAAACTTTAAATTTAGATCATCTTAACTCTTTAGTGTTTAAATTGGCCATATCCAGCTCAAATATTCCAGATGTTTTATGTTCAAACTTGTGAAATTCATCCTCTTATACCTACTCTACAATGTCATTCTGAAACTAAACTAACACACCACTGAAATCTCAAAACTGCAAGATAATGCATGATTAATTCAAAACAATCAGAATAAATAAGGGATACTTTTGACAGAGTAATCTGAATGCTAAAGTGTTAAAATAAACAATTTGTATCATAGAATCAGGACTGGTCTCAGGCAGGCTGGTATCAAAAGGGTTAATATCAATAGCAATTTCAAACATTATATGAATTCATTCCAGTGCAATCTAGTTGTGGATCTGTGTCAGCATATTTGATAAGGGTAGCCAAAAGGTATACAAAAAGAAGTAAAAAAAACAAAGCAGGAGTACAAGTAATTCATTTTACATTGTTAGAAAGAAATGATTCAGCTTTTCAGATTGTAGTTTTTTTGTTAAAAAAACTGTTCCTGGGAATAATCCAGAACTTGGAACCTTACAACCATTGTGCTTCCTTATATTTTATATAGTTAATGTGTAACACTTTTGACCCTTTCGTTACTGTATTTATTTTGAGATGCTCTGTGTTTCTTTCAATTACTTTAAATGTAACAAAGAATTTTGTAAAATAACTTAGTTATCATTCAGCTAGTGTTAAGAACATAAATTGTGACTAAGGTATGGTGGAAGATTTTAATTCAAAACTTATGAAAACAAGACATTTGTACTCAGAGTCAGAGCCAGTTTCACCCAGGTTGGTAATGAAAGGGTTAAGTTATGAATTTAATAATTATATATTTGTTTATATGTATAATAATGTTGTTCTTTTGTCTATTTGTAGGAAACTTGAGGCAGATGAAAAATCCCTTAAGGCTCTACCTAACTATACGGGAACTCCTCCAACCCATTCAAGAAAGGGGTCTGGTTCCAGCTTATTGTCAAATTCCTCACTAAACAGCTACAGTAGTAACCATATTGTTGAAGAAGAAATAGGTGTGTATATCTTTCCTGCTAATCTTATGGTATTAAAATAATAAGCTGTTGTTTTGAAAGCCAACCATATCTCTTTAAAGTGGCTAAAAGCCAGCATTTTTGCAAGACTGTTTAAAAGGGGGAAAAATAGTAATAACAAAAGCAAGTACCATAAAGAAAACTCATTGCTTATTGTTGCTATATTCCTTTTGAATTCACATCCAGAGATAGCTGGTATTTCCTTGTTACTATGTGTGCCAAATGACAAACCTTTGGTGAATGATGAGATACTGTAAGACCCATAAAAAACCCTGCTGGCTTTTAAAAACAGTTGTGAAATGATGAGGATGATAGTTGTGATGATTATGTTTATCTGTTGCTATTAACAAAAATATAAAGAAATACCAAATAGACGAATGTGGGTGCATGTATGAGTAATACTGTACAGCTTCAGAGCATAATTTGTCCAAGATGTTTCAGGTAATCTACAACATGAAGCAAATTTTAGAATGTTCTTCTGTGGCCTAACAATGAACAAAGTGTGTGTGTGTTTCATTATATCAGGTCATCCCATAAGTTCTGTCTGTATTTTGAATAAAGAAAACAAGTGATCAAATGTTATATTTAATTGAAATTTAATCATCAATGTACTTTCCCTGATTATCTATGTCTTCCTTCCATCTATTTACAAGCTTTTTAATCCCATCAATGTAAAACTCTTTTGGTTTCAAAGCAAAGGGTGAAATGAGTTTGTGAGAATGGAAAAAAAGAGCAGATGTCAACTGGGGATTTGTGGTTGGTTTTGAACAATTCATGAGGCACTTATTTTCTAAGTTTAGGAAACTTTCTAAGTTGTTGAAGATAACGATAAACAGTTGTATGGTTTGAACTAAGCTTTATTGCCAATTCTTCAACTGATAATGCAGGATTTTCTTCAAGTAACGCCTCAAGGAGCTTATCACCAAACTCAACTGGACATCCTGTTCAATCTTCATCTTCAAAGCTGAAATCTCCACTTTTGAATTTTGCAAACCATCTTCTGCAAGTTCTTTCATTCAAGCATTCTTTTTCATAAACTTAGTGAATGTTTCAAGTCGCTTCAGCTGCAGAGTTTCCGTTTTTGTACTCATAAAGCATTATGTGCCTCAAATGCTCTTTGGATATTTCCATGTTAGAAAGGGTTTTAATCAAAGAAATTTTAATTCTATTATTCTGTAAAATAATATTTAATTAGTTTAAATGTACACAAACGCATAAAAATAATTTTTAATTCCATTAGACATTCTAAAATACTATTTAATTTAGTTTCTCTCATTCTCTCCCTTCTCCACCCCTGTCACTTTCTCTCTCTCTCTCTCTCTTTATGTGTAAGTATATTTCTCTTTATATGTATGAGGAGAGAGAAAGTATTTATGTGAATCCTATTCAGCTAATAAATTGTAATGTGTCTCTACCTCATAGTGTGTGTGTATAAAGGACTAGGAAAATACCTAGGGACTCACTTTGCATGAAAATCAGATGGTGAAGCTAATACTAATATCCTATTACAGCAACTGCAATATTTTAAAATTATATGTTACACTCTGTAAAGAGAAAGAATCATTAGCTTAATGGACAGTTCTGGTAACAATAGGTTTAATAAAGGAAAATTAGAATTATAAGGTCAGCAATTCCATATATATATATATATATATATATATATATATATATATATATAATATCGCTCACATTATAATTTGTACATATAAATTTTTAATTCCATTAGACATTCTAAAATACTATTTAATTTAATTCAATTTTAAAAAAGGTAAAATCAGACAGAACTTATAGGATGACCTGATAATTAGTTAGAAGAGTTTGAAACATTTTAGCTCCATCTATTTGGCATTACTAGTTCAACAGTGACTTATTTGACACACACACACAATGGGCTTCTTTCTACTTCTGTCTACCAAATCTACTCACAAGACTTCATTTAGCCTGGGATTATAGTGGAAGAACTTGCCTAAGGTGTCACAACTTTGGGACTGAACTGAAAAACCATGTACAAAATTCATAACCACAAAGCCATGCTTGTGTGTGTGTGGTTTATGTCTTAAGAATTTAGAAATTTCTAGAGAACATGAAATAATTTGTTGTTTGTTTTTGTATCAGTTCAACTCAAAGTAGATAAAGGTATAAAAGACATAGTGTGTAAATATTGGGTTAAAAACCCTTTGGATAGAAGAAGCCCAATATGAAAATGCAATATTACATCCAAAAATAAAGGTATTTTAAAAAATCAAAAACTATCAACTAGATTATGTCTAGGAGATAAAGTTTACTCAATGTAATTGCTCTCAGCTTCTATCAGAGCCTCCAGAACCTGGTGCATGTGTCCCAGAGAAGGTCTTTGAACACCTCCTTGATCTTGGCTACCAGCTTGGCCTTGGCATTGCAGAGAAATTGTTAATGTCTTTAAGATAACAATTGAGGGAATTAGAATGCCAGAAATTGGGGCTGATGAAGTTATAGAAATTCTCCAACAACTACTTCTGATTCTTTTTGGAGCTATGGCAAGGAACCAAATCCTGTTACTACTCGTATGGCCTTCCAGCAGCAACACTCATCTGCTAAGAATTGACTACAGTCTCCAGCAGTTTCACATAGCTGTCTGAATTGAGCCTAGGACCCAAAAGCCATCACAATTTGGGAAAACTTGGTTTCATAATATGTGAGACATCATGTGGAGTGTAGGCAAGCCAACTGTTGTCCTGAATGCATCTGGTCCTGGCAGAAGTTCTTTTCATCTAAGAAGAACCAGATCATCCCTGGCTTGCTCAACGGTCTGCCTCAGCTTTTTCAGGAGCTTCTTTGACTTAGTCAAATGGTTCTCCCTGGCCTTGACTGTCAGAATTTTCCCCTTGCGCCTCTTGCATGAGTGATAACGAAGGTCCTTATTCAGCATCATTTTCATGGCGGTGACTTCAATTCCTGTCTCTTCACAAAAGCCCAGATTCCCTTGCTTGGGTCTTCTATCACCTTGTCCTGCAGTTGTTGGATGAATTCCAGCAGGCAGTGTTCCTTCTTGCTGGCTATGGCTTCGTAATTGCCATTACAGCTGTCCTTATCATGTCTTACAGCCTTTACAGTGTTCACAGGGTATTGGGTGTAAGTCATGATGTTTGCATTTTAATATCCAGCAGGAATCATCATGATACAGGTAACTCAATGGCTTCCAGTCCTCCATGTTAGCTAACTATTTTCTAAACTACAACTTTAATCTTCATACTCTCCAACGCCTTTGACTGTTCACCAATACATCGAGCTGTTCCTGAGAAACAGGCAACATAAAAAGAAAATCATCCAGTTTAGCCCTAACACCCTGTACACTCATGTTTAGAGTTCTAGTTTCCTGTTTGCCTCACCAAACCTACACATACATATATATACACATGTATGTGTATATACACACATATGTATATGCACATATATGGCAGACTCGTTAGCGCGCCAGGCGAAATGCTTAGCTGTATTTCGTCTGCCGTTATGTTTTGACTTCAAATTCCGGCCAAGGTCGACTTTGCCTTTCATCCTTTCAGGGTCGATAAATAAAGTACCAGTTTCGCACTGGGGTCGATGTAATCGACTTAATCCCTTTGTCTGTCCTTGTTTGTCCCCTCTATGTTTAGCTCCTTGTGGGCAATAAGGAAATATATATATATGTAGATATACAGATATGTGCCACACACACATATATATATATGCACACACACACATATACACACATAAGTGCACACATACATTTTGGGGTGGGTTGCACACATGCACACACACACACAGAAGGGCTAGAAAGAACAGAAATTAAAGTGTTTTTTGTGGATGAACAGAGTATCATTCAGAGAGAAGTAATCTAAAAATTGCAGACAACGACCGGGAATCGAGCCAGTGATGGATGTTGTAAAGTGCAATGGGATAAGATGACTTGGGTCATGTGCTGAGGAATGATGAAGGGTGATGGTGTGAGAAGAGGGATGGAAATAAATGTGGAAGGAAGTAGATGAAGAAAGGGACTAAAAAAGCTGTGAGTAATGATGACAGGAGGAGGAGCTGGAAGGCAAGGTGGTTAGCAGTGGAGGATAGGGTAATATGGAGAAGACTATTATGATGGTAACCAGAAAGGCTTACACAAACTTTAACAGGGAATGCTTATATGCATGTTCCTTTCCTAGTGGTAGACAACACTACACTTTTCTCAGTTTAAAATAATGCAGTAACTTTTCATTTGTCTATGTGACAATTCAGAACAAAAGCATTGTTTAATTATATATAAAGTGGAATTTCTCATTAGGGGATTTCTGAGTAAAAGTTTAGTTCATCCAGAATTTCTATCAAGGAAATAAAACTGAAACACACACACACATGCACGTACACACACAACACACAACACACACACACACACACACACACAAATCATCAGAACAGGATGCTAAACTTATTGTTGTAATTTCATAAAACAAGCACTGAATGTTTTAAGTGTGTGTATGTATGTATGTATTTATGTATGTATGTATGTATGTGAATACTTACATACTTAATTATGAGAGAGTATATTTATGTACAAGATAGGGCATTTAAGCTACTCCAAATGTTGATAATAACTGCATGAAATAATTGGAATATATTTAGTTACACGCAAATAGCTCTGTGATACAGACTTGGTATAATGTCTGTCGTACGTAAGAAATCTCGTTCTATAAAGCAGTTTAACAGATACTTTAAGAAACTGCCTAATAAGAGTTCTTCACATTCTAATTTGGATTGGCTTAATGTGGAAGTGACAAAAAATTTAACAGAAACATTCGAAGGTAACTGCCTTTATTGTCTTTTTTTTTTGTGTGATTATGAATAATTATATATTTCATTCATTTTTTTTTATATATACATATATATATATACTGTTGTGTCTGGGGAGAGTCATTCTCTTTTAGTGCCTTATTTAACACACTCACCGGTAAAATTTCCACTTCTTTCTTTTTTTTTTTTTAATAAGAAATAATTGGAAATTCTACTGGTGAGTGTGTTAAATAATAAGGCACTAAAAGAGAATGACTCTTCCCAGACACAACAGAATATGCTTCAACACACGAACTCATATAAAGAATCTTGCAAACTATATATATATATATAGTATATTCTGTTAAGAACATAATAGAGTACAGTATAAAGCCTGTCCACCTTCAGATTTCACTCTGAGCTATCCAGTAGTATTATTATACATACTTCCAGGTTTGCATTAGGACTGTTGTCATGTGTGAATAGATAGTTGTCAACTAGGAATATGGCTTGACATTCATTTTCAATTACTACAAAATTTTCTATACGGTGTAGTTCTCCAGGTGTGAGAGTACTTGATTAGGCAACCATTTCCCTGCATTGTGAGATCTAGTTGTGTTTCCTCAGGCAATATGTAAACATTTTCTCCGTAAGTTAAAATTTTCGGCTTCAAGAGCATCCTCTATGTCTGTTGTAGCCTGCAGTTAGTAGTAGTTACTGAGTTTTCTCAAAAGATGTGGCTGAAGGTCTGTTGGCAAACAGCTTTGAACTTACGGGGACAATATTTTAATATTACCTGAGGAAATACAACTAGGTCTCATAATGCAGAGAAACGGTTACATAATCAAGTACCTGCACACCTAGAGAGTTATGTTGCAGAGAAACAATTGAAGTGATTGGAAATAAATGTCCAATGTATATATGTATATAATCCTCCTTCTTTCTTTCCTTTCCTGAGCATCCAATAGCACTATACTTGTTCCACGTCCTCGCGTTGTTGTGTTTTCTCTTTGTGTTTTCATGTTTGGATTAACTTTGTGTATATGTATGTATGTGTATATATATATATGTATGTGTGTATGTATGTATATATATATATTTTACCTGCTACAAACTTGTGACATAGAAGGCAACTGGGAATTCCTGCGGGATAGCTTGCTGAGTGCCTCAGACCAAATCTATGGGTGGTGCAAAGTCCCAACCAGACCTAGGGTAACATGGTGGTTGAACGTTGCCATAGACATGGCCATTAGAGCAAGAAACAGACATGGAAGAGTGGAGGTAGCAGGGAGCTATATCAGATAACCAAAAGGGAACTAAGAGACAAGTATATCTAGCCAAGGGAGAAGTAGGAAAGAAGAAGAAGTTTGCCTATGTCTAGTGACGTGAGGACCAAAGAATTGAAGTGTTCCAGATTGCAAGGCAATGTATGAGAGAAAATTGTGATGTCATTGGAGATAAATGTTTCCGCATGGATGATGGTGCGCTTAGATTTAATGATTCTGCAAAGAAAGAGACTTGGAAATGCCATTATGAAAGACTGCTGAATACA
Source organism: Octopus sinensis (assembly GCF_006345805.1). Taxonomy (NCBI): domain Eukaryota; kingdom Metazoa; phylum Mollusca; class Cephalopoda; order Octopoda; family Octopodidae; genus Octopus; species Octopus sinensis. The sequence goes on from NC_042997.1 coordinate 175,419,619, forward strand.
GAGAATGAATGGGAGGAGGAGAATCTGTCAAATGTTGATCCAATTGAGGGACCAGCTACCCAGATTGATGGTACCATGGTAGATAAAGCAATTAAGGACATGAAGACAGGGAAAGCTTCTGGCCCGTCAGGAATCACCACTGAGATGCTTAAAATATCTGTTGGTGTAGGTTATGGTTTAGTCATCTGTATTGTAAATCAGGTGATACACAAAGGAGTCATACCCAATGACTGGTGTAGCAGTACAATAGTCAATGGCTACAACAGTAAAGGTGATGCCTTAGATAAAAAATAACTACAGAAATATCAAATTGTTGGATCAGGTGATGAAAAGTTATGGAGAGAGTCATAGGCCAACTAATTCCACTATGGATTTAGCTCTGGGAAGTAGATCATCAGCATATAGGATTTTCTATAGAGAGCCAGTCTTAAAACTCAGTTGTGATGACCTGTAGGACTATGATGAATTGGAGAGAACTGAGCCTTGATGGTCATCTACATCATCATCATCATCATCATTGTTTAGCATCCGCTTTCCATGCTGGCATGGGTTGGACGGTTCAACTGGGGTCTGAGAAGCCAGAAGGCTGCACCAGGCCCAGTCTGATCTGGCAACATTTCTACAGCTGGATGCCCTTCCTAACACCACCTTCACAATAAACTGTCACTGAAATCATTGACTCTCATGCACGCATATATATGTATATACATGAGTGTGTGTGTTTGTGTGTGCGTGCGTGTGTATCTATGTAAGTATATGTGTTCATACGTATGTTTGTGTATGTATATATGTATGAATATATCTATGTGCATTATATGTATGTGTATTTATACATGTTTGTATATGTATGTATTTGTGTGTGTGTATACTGAGTACCCCTGTCATACATCCCTTTCATCACATGGTTATGGGATACCTTTAATAGTAGGCAGTAGAACATTGATAATGATTGGTAATATATTTGTGTGCATGGAAATTGCAGATGTGTTACCAGTGCCGGTGGCATGTAAGAGAACCTTCCATTTCGCGACCGTTGCCAGCGCCGCCCCGACTGGCCTCGTGCCGATGGCACGTAAAAAGCACCATCCGTTCATGTCCGTTGCCAGCCTCGCCTGGCCCTCGTGCCGGTGGCACATAAAAAGCACCATCCGTTCATGGCCGTTTGCCAGCTCTGTCTGGCACCTGTGCGGGTGGCACGTAAAAAGCACCCACTACACTCACGGAGTGGTTGGCGTTAGGAAGGGCATCCAGCCGTAGAAACACTGCCAGATTTGACTGGGCCTGATGAAGCCTTCTGGCTTCACAGACCCCAGTAGAACCGTCCAACCCATGCTATCATGGAAAACAGACGCTAAACGATGATGATGATGATGTGTTTACTGTCATCATCGAATTATTGTCTACTTTTCCATGCTTGCATGGGTCAGACAGAATTTGTTGCTGCAGATTTTATACAGCCGGATGCCTTTCCTGTTACCAACCCATACCTTTTTACAAGCGAAGTAATATTTCTCCTTGACCCGGATATATTTTCACAGTGGATTGGAAACAAACAGCACTTGTATGACAGTGATACTTGACACAAACATACACACACACACAAATTTGGGGGAAGGGATTAAGTCGATTACATTTATGACATATTTCATATCAGTTACGTTCGTATAAATATAAGATTATCGTTATTAAACTTTTATTAATAAACACATATTCTAAGTTCACAACATATGCAGTTTTAATTTTCCTCTCTTTTGCACAGATACACATATTACATATTATATATTTGTTTAAGAAACAGATTGGGTTTATTTACATTTCTGAAGAAAAAAAGATATCCTTCCCCTCACCCCTAACCCTAAAACAGATTGAAATGCAATAGATCGATACTAGGGTCATAACTATGGGTGGACACCAAAGAGGGAACGGTATTTTTAGCCAGCTCTATTTACGAGTGACCCCTCAGTTTATGGCCACAGGGTATCTTTTTTCTCATAAATAACAGGGACAATTTCATATGACACTGGAAATAAATGTTGTTGACACATTACGACAGAAATCGTTTTCACCTCAATAGACGTCATTGATTGGTTGAAATTGCTGAAATGCAAGAAATTAAAGACCAAATATCTTACAAACCACACAATTTTCTCAAGAAAGCCAAGAGAAAAAGATGCTTTGTAAACACATTCTACCAGTATACGAAGTTTAAAAGTGTTTAGTTACAAAGAAATTATTTTAAAACTCTGCCGGTCAAAGCGAAAAGATCCATGTCATCCAGTGACCTACACATACAAAATCTGCATCAACAAATTCTATCTGACCCTAAAAATTGTAGTGATAATACACATATTATTGGTATCTGTATTGCCCTTCAGGCAAATATAAAACTGAACAGTTCAGTTGCTATAGAGAATTGAAAACTGAACTTTGCACCAGTCATTAACTGTGTGTATGAGAGAGTGAGTGTGATTGTATTTTACACAGTAACACTGAAATAATGGTTTGAATTGCTCTGGTGGGTGGGTGTCTTTCAAGCATGAAATTGGAGACTTTTTTTCAAGGGGTCACAGTATGCTGGGAGTGGTATTTTTAGAAATTTGGACAACTGAACCAAAGGTCAGTCTCACAGCTTCTCTTTCACACACAAACCTATAGGTAAATATACACACACACACTATATATATATATATATTATATATATATATATTATATATATATATATTATATATATATATATATACCTACACACATACTTGTTAACATATAGAAAAGACACACTCATACTGTAAAATACTTTCACATACACATTGTAACACATGGAACAGATTACCCCTACATACATAGGTACACACACACACATTCTCCTTCATACACACATACACATTCTCTCTCTCTCTCTCTCTTACATACTCATTACTCTTAGACAAGTGAAAGACCAATGGAATCAGTTTACAAAGAAAGATTTTCAGCACATTTTCTAATCAGTAAATCAGTTTGGTGTAACGAATGCTATCAAATCAATTCTCCCCATCTTGGTTCATATTACCACCTCTCCAGAAGCTGAGGACAATGTGAGAAAGAGAGACCAGTGAGAGAAAAACAACATACATACATCAACCACAACTAACTCCAAAGTACACTTCCATTTTGCTGGTTGTTTTTAAATGGTATCTAGTGAATCAACAGGTTTCTGATAGCAAAACCTTCATCATATCATACCTACTGACATGTCTGCTGCAGGATCGTTTTTCTGTGCGTTTGTAAAAAAAAAAATGATTTTAATTTTCTTAATATTATCAAGAGCCATATCCTAAGTAAGATATGTTTGTATGAACCTGTGCATAGGTATATGTGTGTTTGAACATATCTGTTTCTGTAAATGTGTGTGCTTAAGTGACCATTTGTGTTTTTTGTGTATATGATTGCATTTGTGGTTGGACGACCATGTATGCGCTTGAGTGAATATGTATGCATTTGTGTGTATCTGTGTATTTTAAGTGAATGTGTATGTATACTTGAGTGTGACCACATGTGCTTGTTTTTTTTAGTGTGTTTGTGTGATAGATTCAGCATTTTCTTATTATTTGAACTGAAATTTCTTGGTCCTTAATTGCATGTTCAGCTTTTGAAATTTTGAATAGATTGTAGGAAATAAAAGTCAGGGAGAAATTTGACATCTAAATACTTCAAATAAATTTATGTATTTTTATATATTGGTAATTAGTAACGTTTACCAGTTTGCTCACATATATATTCAAAATATATATATATATATAAAATGTGTGTGTGATTAGATCTATTTTATTTTTATTTTGATGTAACTCCACATTAAATGGGTCCTGTTATCAACTTGTTGCTACTATAACTTTTGTGTTTTTATGAACTTTGCTTTTTCCTTTCTTGCTACAGAGAATATGTATACACCTGTAAAGTACTAAAGTCCACTAATACCTATGTTAAATTTGTTGCAGGACATCTTTTCTCTTCCTCTTGCTCTATGTATCTATTTCTCACCCCCAACATGTCTCTCTGTTTCTCTCTCTCATCCCTTTCTTTTCTCATCCCCCTCTTTGTTTTGATCTCTCACTGCCACTTTTTTCACTGTTTGCCAAGTGAAGATAAGAAAAACAAAGCAAACAACAAGCAATTTAAAATTTAATTTTATGGACTTTACAATTCTATACCAATGAATGTCTGAGCATATGGTTTATAAATGTTTAAAAAAAACTTCCCTAAATCAAATTTCAGTGTATAGGCATTGATAAGAGAGATTAGTTAACTTCAAGTCCACTGTGTTTGTTTATAATGATGAAATAATTAACATTTATCATTATTTACTGTTCTTCTTTTTCGTTTGCAATCTGTTTATGATTTTTATGCTTTTCTTCTTCAGCTTCCGAAAACCTCTGGCAAACATGGGGTAGAATTGTAAATGAATGGGATAACTTAAAGAAGAAGCCAACCAATTTGAAGGTAACTTGTTTCACATTTAATTCTGTTTGTGATATTACACTAACACAATTTTTGTCCTTGGGTAACAACTATTATTTCTTATTCAAATTAAGCTGTGCACATGTGCAAATTGAGTCCGTGTGTGTGTATAAGAAAAACATATTTACTAACAGAAAATCATCATCATCATTTAACGTCTGCTTTTCATGCTGGCATGGGTTGGATGGTTTGACTGAGGGCTGGCGAACCAGATGGCTGCACCAGGCTCCAATCTGGTCTGGCAGAGTTTCTACAGATGGATGCCCTTCCTAATGCCAACCACTCCAATAGTGTTTCGGGCGCTTTTACGTGCCACCAGCACGAGGGCCAGTCAGGTGGTACTGGCGACAGCCATGCTCAAATGGTATTTTTTATGTGCCAGTCCAGCGGTACTGGCAACGACCTCAAAGACATCAAATTTCCAGCAATTTAATTTTTAGTAATTAAAAGAAATCAGAAGCACTGTTCTAAGCAAAAAAAAGTACAAAGCACGTCTGAGAAGCAATTATATTGTGTACTCAAATTTAGTTAGTTAGAAGAAAATATGCTGTTAAAATAAATTCTTTTACATACCCTTTTAACATTACTGTGATAGATCCCAGTAATGACCTCAGATTCTCTAGTACTGGTGCAATTGATACAGATTAAGTCTAATTTGAGCACCTATAAGTATTAAGACCAGTCCTTCAGGTGGTGCAAAGCATGCCTTGTAAAAGCACCTGTGCAGTGTCATGTAAAAGTACCTCTGCAATGCCATGTAAAAGTGTCCATGCAGTACCACGTAAAAGCACCCAGCACACTGTAAAGTGGTTGGCATTAGGAAGGGCACCCAGCTGTAGAAACCATGCCAAATCATGCTGGAGTCAGGTGCAGTCCCACCCCACCAGCTTGTCACACTGTCCAACTCATGCCAGCATGAACAACGGACATTAAATGATGATGAAGGACGAAAAAATTTTAATCAAAAACTCTTTTTTTTATATCATTGTATGAGATAGAGTTTGTAGAACAGAAATTTGCAAAAGTTTTCTGAAAATACTAAAAACTAAGAAGGTTATGACTGGTTACATGGTATACTTCAATCTAGAATCAAGCTGTGCGCATGCACAAATTTTTTTTTTTTACTTTTTGAATTTGAATTTTGAAGGATTTCAAAAATTATTTTGAAATTATAAACTGAATGCTTCTATAGCTGCAAATATTCTTGTGTTGCATTCATTAAAGCAACTTTGAAATTATCAAATAGTTATCAAAAACACTGTGGTATATACAATTAAAAAGTACATATTCATTATCACAATCTTCATGACCCAGCATTGAAATTGTTACTGATTATTGTATAATATACTCTGGAACTGTGTACATTGAAGAATAGAACAATCATCTTCTACATTAAATGTCTTAGCCTGAGAGAAGATGCTCTGAAATCTTTCATTGTCTATTCTCCTATTCGTCAAGAAGAATAGCAATGAAGATAAATTTGTTTAAAATATTGGTAGCCTCAGTTCTGATGTTTATGTCAGAACTGTTGTGTTCTGGTTACTATTTAAGAAGAGTGGTCGCACTCGCACATCTACGCTAGCTACTCGTGACTAGTCAATCCTATGACTACCTAGCACGAGTGCACGTATGCAAATTAATAGATGGGTCTTTTTTTAAACAAATTTTGTGTAAAAAAATTATTTTGTTAAAAAAAACCCATCTATTAATTTGCATACACACACTCACGCTAGGTAGTTGTTGTAGGATCGACTAGTCACGACTAGCTAGCATGGATGCGCAAGTGCGCACTCTTCTTAAATAGTACCGTGTTCTGTATCTTAAAGCACTTGCACTGTGTTCATGATTAATAAGTATAGCGATAACTGCTGCTAGATGCCCTGGCCATCATAATTCCAATATGCACTTCAAACATGTACCTTTGTGTGCAGCAAACAACTTTGGTCTACACAGAAAGTTATAAAGAGAGCTTTATAAGCTACAAATCTCTTTCAGTACATGAACTACAACTAAATGCAACTAATGATTGAAGCAGTGCACATACAGAATTTCCTTTCCAATTTTCTGTTGCATTATTTTCTGAACACCACCAGTACAGCCAGACATTACTGTGACACCATAACAGCATTGAGATAAAATGCTTTCTGGCTTTAGCCCAGGATCTTCAATACTCTGAATAATTGCATTATCCAAACTTTCAGCATTAGAGTCATTGCACACAGTGAAAGCAATAAGACTTTCTGGCATGACCCCTGCTTTTACAAATCTCACAATCATTGAAATATTTTCAGTATTAGTTGGGTCACGAATTCCATCACATTTAATTGTAAAGAAAGGGATATCTGTTTGATGAATATCGTCACTCATCTCATTCAAATTAGCATCTTTCATAAGTTGTATAATTTCATTTTGCAACATAAGCGATGTGTACAACCCATTTTTAGGTATCATTGAAAATATTTCTTTTAGTTTGGAATCTTTTGTAAGAGTATATTCAAAGAGCCGTAAAAATAGCCTGGAAACCTCATTTTCAATAATCTTGTCAAGACATTGCAATATTTTCATTGTGATCACCCCAATGTGCAAATTCATTAACACATAAAAATTGAATTACTTCTTCAATAGATTGTATTGGTTTTCATTCACCATTGTAGATATGTTCTGGTTGGTTGTCCTACATTTCTGCCTTTCACCCCAAACTTTCATAGCATTTTTATGTGCAGCAGAATTCTCATGCCTGCAAAAAGCTTTGCTTTTTTAATAAAGCATTGTGCCAGTTGGTATATCCTTCAACTTTAAAACTATTGTCAACATTCTGGGATATACAAAAATGACTACGATAGCAGAAAGCAGTCTTAAACAGAACTGAGAATTCTAACAAAAGTCTGCCATTGAACCATGAAGCACAAAAATCCAAGTGTTTTTTTTTAACTATATTGTTTAAGGATACACTGATAATTTTGGTTGATATGGCATATCTAATCCAGTTTGGTTAACACATCATGTTCTGTAAGTTGTATAAAATCAGCCACTAAAGAAGTTAAAGGGTGGTGTAATGATTCAATAAATTGTGGTTTATTTGAAATGGAAGAAATCTCGGTCATTTCATTTTCGCAAGTTTGGAGGTTTTAGAATTTCTGACTGAAAACTTGTTGTTTCATTGCCTTTTAATTTAATAAAATACAATTTTTCTAATCAAGCAAAATAGAATAAAATTGCTTTAAAGAAAAGCAGACTATTAATAGTTATTATTTTGGAAAATAGTGTTCTGAGAATTTTCTCAAAAACTAGCCAAAACAACTATTCTGACTCTAAATTTTTAAGCTTTTGCATAATTTTGATCAGAAAGATAGTTCAAGTTGTGAGGGCAAAATACAATTATAGAAAATCTGAAGAACTTCTTACAATTTTTCAGTGACAATTGAGGAAAGAACATGGAATTCTCAATGCTAGCACTCAAGTGTCTAAGTGAATGTGTTTGTAGGTGTATATGTATCTGTGTGTGCGTATTTATACATAAATGTGTATGTGTGTGTGTGCATGTATTTGAGTGTACATATACATATATACATGTGTGTGCAGAATATTGTCTTCATTTACAGTTGAGTGGCATTCTCTTCCTTTCCTCTGGGGAGTTTTATTGACCAGTATTTTATTCTTGGAATGTTAAGGTGGTCAATATATGGGTTTAAATGGCACTGGAACAAACTGCAGTGTGTGTGTGTGTCTGTAGATGGAATCTGAAGTGGTATTGATAAAGTGTAAATGAATAAATTGTAAACAGACAAAAGCAATTCATACAGTAGTGCCAGGGATTTAAAACGTTGGTGGGAGAAGAATAAGAACAAAAGGCAGAGAGGGGGGATTCCTCCTCCCCTAACTGCTACCTATACTCATTGCTTATCTTTTCCTGTCAGCTATCACCCCTGACTGACTTATCTGCTTAATGGGATTCCTTTGACCATCAGTGGCACTCCCTTTCATCACACTGACCTCAGCTTTACCTTCTCCACTCCTCTCTTTGTTTCATCTATATGTATGTGTATGTATGCTTGTAGGTGTGTGTGTGTGTTGGGGAGGTACATATGTGTATGTATTCTTCAGAGCACCAGTAGTATATAAATCTACATTCCATCAACACTGTGGTCTTATTTTTTCCATTCAGTATTTCTATCATTTCTCAGTGAAATCTTGTTTATCATTTTAAACATTGGTCTGTTGCTAGGTTCTGAGTTCAAATTCACCCGACCCCACCCCTTCAGGAAATCAGGTGGTCTTTGCCTTTCATTCTTTTTCCAATTGATAAATTAAGTACTGGTATAATCCACCCCCATCCCCAAATTTCTGGCCTTATGCCTTTAGTAGAAAGGATTATTCTAAAATATATTATTATTTTAAAATTTCTGGTTTAACTTTTTAGCATTTAATCTGGCCATCTCTGACCAAAATGTTCTACCTGTTTTATGTTAAAACTGACCACATCCAATCCTCTCCCACATATCCTACAATGCCATTCTAAAAATATACCAACCCACCATTGAAACCTTGAAGCTACTAGATAATACATGAATAATTCAAAGCAATGTGAATAAATAAGCATTACATTTGACAAAGAAATTGGAATGCTAGAGGGTTAAGACAAATTAGTCAGACTTCAAGAAATGTATTACTCTTTACTCTCTTTTATTCTTTTACTAGTTTCAGTCATTTGACTGGGGCCATGCTGGAGCACCGCCTTTAGTCGAGCAAATCGACCCCAGGACTTATTCTTTGTAAGCCTAGTACTTATTCTATCAGTCTCTTTTGCCGAACCGCTAAGTTATGGGGGACGTAAACACACCAGCATCGGTTGTCAAGTGATGTTGGTGGGGGGGAACAAACGCAGACACACGCACACACATATATATATATACATACAATGGGCTTCGTTCAGCTTCCATCTACCAAATCCACTCACAAGGCTATAGTAGAAGACACTTCCCCAAGGTGCCATGCAGTGGGACTGAACCCGGAACCATGTGATTCATTAGCAAGCTACTTACCACACAGCCACTCCTGCATCTATTGCAGGATGATTTTTGTAAACTACATTTTCTGAATCTGAGGGTGCACTTTTGAATAGCGAGGGGCCTGTGCTGTCTAGTGTTCTCTTCACCTCTTTAGTGACAGGCTTGGACTATAGTAAAAGACACTTGACCAAGGTGTTATGTGGTGGAACTGAAATTGGAACTAAGTGATCAGAAACAAAACTTTTCGACCACACAGCCATTCTTGTCCTATAAGCTATGCTTATGCCTATACCGTATGTCTGTGCCTATTCTAATTTCGTGTTATTGCAGTAGAAGTGGCATTGGGTTGTTCTTGTTTAAAACTCCAGGTTAGCACCAATCAAGGAGAATAATTGTCAGACATTTCAGTCATGATCACCTTGCTTTTTTATTAATAGCTGCTTAACGAAGTGCCGATCTCCAAATGTGGAGGGAACTTTTTGGGGAGATAGACCCAGGAAGATTTGGGACGAAGTGGTGAGAAAGGATCTTCAGATGCTGGGCCTCACTGAAAAGATAACAAGTGACCAGAACTTGTGGCAATTTGCTGTACTTGAGAAGACACATCAAGCTAAATAAATCACGACTATCTATACATACAGGCATGCCTTTTGCAGGTGCTAGTACCATGTAAATGTACTCATGCCACTGCTCCATACATGCACCCATGCAGGTGGTACCCATGCAGCACACTCTGGACATTAGGAAGGGCATGCAGCCATAGAAGCCACACCAAAGCAGACAATTGAAGATTGGTCAGCACCTATCAAACCATCATACAGTTTTTTTTTTTAAAGCATTCGCTCATTACAAGGTCCTTAGACCACTGAAAATGTAAGACACGAGCTGACAGTACCTGGTATGGGCCCCTATCCAGGGTTGCAGAAAGGAGACAACCTACAAAGAAATCCAGAATGGAGCCCCGTAGGTAGTTTAGTATTTGACTCAATACTGTTTCCGAATTTACCTCTTTAATTATTGTTTGTCTCAGATATTCCAAACACTTCTCAGTTGCAGTCCATATATTTCAAAAGAGAGATTTGATAACACATGTATGTGCGCACGCACATACCCACAAAATCTTAGACATAAACACACACAAATCTACTTAATGCCATGTAACTGAGTTTAAGTATAGCCTTTCAGTCCTTGATGTTCAAGAAGCAGTTAAACTGACATCATACTTACTACTAAAAGTTTATTGACACTCTTATGAAAGTAAGTGTTGCTCAATATCCTGGTTTATCTTTTCCATGCATAAATTGCTATTTAAGGATGTCTCTATGACCTACTGATCACTAAGGCTTCACAAAGCACACAACACTCCTCCCCTCCCCTCCTAGCTCAGCTTATGGGTTTTTTTCCTGTTAAGTGGATAACATATATTAAAAAGGTAGTTTATATCATCCATTTCTCGGAAAAGAAAAAAAACTGGAATTAACCAAGTGACATTTGTACCCTAAAATACGATTGTTTTTTACTTGTGACATTTCCGATGTACTACTAAAATTTAGACATAAAATATTGACCAACCAGCAGACTATGGGAATTTACAACCTAAAAGTGTTTTAAATAGTTATATGGCTAACTAATTACAAATTTATAAATAACTTGTCAGCCACATGTATTCACTTTTCAGTCCTAGATTGAACCTCCAAAAGCAAATTTCAAACATAGCCCAAGTTGTGGCTGTGTGGTTAAGAAGTTTGCTTTCTAACCATGTGGTCTTAGGATCGATTTCATTGTATGGCACTTTGGCTAAGTGTCTTCTACTATAGCCCCAGGTCAACCAAAGCCTTGTGAGTTGATACATCCCTGTCTTGGCATTTTATTTTTATCACTGTTGTATCTCATCTCAATTGTGTATCTTAATTTCTTGTTTATTTATCACTCCTCTCTTTCTCTTTCCTACGTTTAACCTTTTCTCCCCACTCCCATTAAAAAAAATTCTTTTGTCTTTCTCAGTATTTTATATTAACCTTAGTTCCTTGGTAAGATTCTCTGCCAATTTTCCCCATCCTCTTGAAAAAAAAAACCCACTTAAAATATCATCATCATCATTTAACATCCTTGTTCAATATTGGCGTAGGTTGGATGGTTTGATAAGATCAATAGACCCAACAACTGCGTCATGCTCTTGTGTTAGCTTTGGCATTGGTTATCCTTCCTAATGCCGACCAATTTACAGTGCATGTGGGGTGTTGTTTTGTAATTTACTTTCAAAGATTCCAATAGGAAAAAAATGGAAGCATTCAACTTCTAATATGAACTATTTTGTATTTTTCAGGAACTAGTAAGGAAAGGCATACCTCACCCATTCCGAGGACTTGCCTGGCAGCTTCTGCTTAACGTTCATGATTCTCCTGCCAAAGAACGCTATGTAGACTACCTGAAGAAGACTTCCCCGAGTGAGAAGCTGATCAGGAGGGATATTGCACGCACATTCCCAGACCATGACTTCTTCAAAGAGAAGGATGGCCTTGGTCAGGAGAGTCTCTTCAATGTGATGAAGGTGAGTTATATTTGATATGTATATATATACCAGAGTAAACACATAAATGTGAAACAAGGTGGAAAAAAGAGTACTCAAATACCAGTGGTAGAGTAATATGCTTTATTTTAAGCAGCAGAAAATTCAACAAAATCTGTTACTCTGAGTTTCTCGTTGCCGTTCATCAGACAGTTCTAGCAAAAACTGTCTGATGAACGGCAACGAGAAACTCAGAGTAACAGATTTTGTTGAATTTTCTGCTGCTTAAAATAAAGTATATATATATATATATATATATTAATCAAAGTATATTTGTTTACTACCCACAAGGGGCTAAACACAGAGGGGACAAACAAGGACAGACAAAGAGATTAAGTTGATTACATTGACCCCGAGTGTGTAACTGGTACTTAATTTATCGACCCCGAAAGGATGAAAGGCAAAGTCGACCTCAGCGGAATTTGAACTCGGAACGTAACGACAGACAAAATACAGCTACGCATTTCGCCCGGCATGCTATCGTTTCTGCCAGCTCACCGCCTTATATTAATCAAAGTATAAAGTATTATTGATCCATTTCAGCCAATCTTACAAATAGGTTTCACATTGGATAACAAGGTGGCTATCTAATACATGGTGCTCTTCAGGGTTGGCAGGTATGGAAGCCATCCCTATAGATCTATTGTACTGTATACTTAGATTAATATACCCGCTCTGTTATATAACTGTACGAGTGCCTATTTTACCTGACTTATGGATTCTTAGATAACTATAGGTGTGAGTGTGTGTGCGTGTATTTTATATTTACTGGTATTTGTGTCTTATTCATTTTTAAATTTTAGTGAGTGTTTTTAGTAGTTATCTCATTTAACAAAGCCACTCTTTAGCAAAATCTAATCTCTCCCATCAAGAAGTAATTCTTGATGGGCTGCTTCCTGTTTCAGCTATCTAGTTTCTTCCTTTTTTTCTGCTCCAATCTCTCTCTCTCTCTCTCTCAAAAGAAGAAAGTAAAGAAACCTGATTAACAGAGTAATAGACTCCAAACCAAAGTGTCAATGGTTCATAGCTTGTCTCCAGCAATCTCATAATCAAGATACTTAACTCCCAGTGGCTCAGTCAACAAAGCTGTAAACATATAAATATCCTTAAAGAAATTTTTATTTTTAATAGTTACGGCTGTGTGGTAAGAAGCTTGCTAACCAACCACATGGTTCCGGGTTCAGTCCCACTGCGTGGCATCTTGGGCAAGTGTCTTCTGCTATAGCCCCGGGCCAACCAATGCCTTGTGAGTGGATTTGGTAGATGGAAACTGAAAGAAGCCTGTCGTATATATGTATGTGTGTTTATGTGTCTGTGTTTGTCCCCCTAGCATTGCTTGACAACCGATGCTAGTGTGTTTACGTCCCCGTCACTTAGCGGTTCGGCAAAAGAACCGATAGAATAAGTACTGGACTTACAAAGAATAAGTCCCGGGGGCGATTTGCTCGACTAAAGGCGGTGCTCCAGCATGGCCGCAGTCAAATGACTGAAACAAGTAAAAGAGTAAAAGATAATTTTAGTTAATTGTAGATTTTAAGCTCACTGTATTACAGTGTATTTGAGACTTCTCTCCTTGTTTCTTTCTGTGTTCCTTTCTGTGGAAGAGCCTAGGCTCGAAACGTTAAAGACTTTTTCACTTCCTGAGCATTATACTAATACTTCTGTTTGTTATCTACACCACCTGCCTTCGTCTTTTGTTTTTTTTTTTGTGAATTCTCCCTATATATATATATATATATATATTTGATATGCCAAACATTCCTCTGAGTATTTTTCCCCCCAGCTTTCTTGCAGATATTTGGAATCAACACCGCTACAGTTCCTCTATTTCTGTGTATGATATAATGGGCTCTTCTAAGTCTAACATCATTAAAGATATGTAATAAAATAAAATTGAAACATGTCCAATTGCTTTCACCATATAGCAGTTGGCTTTAAAAATAAAATCTATTCTATCCCTATCTATATTGTAAAAGTAACTAGTATTTTTGTTTATTTTGTTAGTGAAAATTTTATGTTGAATA
>NC_042997.1:175436211-175473711 GCF_006345805.1 Octopus sinensis
TCCCAGACCCCAGTTGAACCGTCCAACCCATGCTAGCATGGAAAGTGGACGCAAAACGATGATGATGATTATGATGATAATCAGTGGTGAGTTGTTTACATCCCTGTAGCATAGCAGTTTAGCAAAAGAAGCCAATAGAATAAATACCAAGCCTAAATAATGAGTGCAGGGTATTGATTCGTTTGAATAAACCTTATAGGGCAGTGCCCCAGCATGGCTGCAGCTCAGTGACTGATACAAATAAAAGATTTATATATACTCTATAGTCATAAGCTGAACATAATGCTTGTCTAGTCTAAGCTAGTGTACATCAAGGATAGTTAAAATAATAAGTTAAATTATATAACACTAAAAAAAGGTTTATTATTTCCTTTATCGTTTTCATCTCCTCTTTTGCTATCCCCTTAGCACACCAACATAAACAGACTCTGTTTTACATATTTTGCAATTTTTCTTTTTCACTTATACTAAATAATTGTTTAATTGTACTTTTGGCACAAGATTTGATCTGCCATCATGTATTTAAGCTTAAAAGAAAATTGTAATCCTGACCCTAACAAGAGTTGTCTCTGTTATCATTCGTATTTGTTTCAAAATGTTTCACCATACATTTACATAAAGCTTGGTTACTAATGGTCCAATTCCTTATCCGTTTTCATAACAACAGAGACTGAAATGCAGCATAATGGACTGTCTGTGTCTAAAGTTGATGCACAATAATATAAATTATGTTGAAAAATAGTAAATGTAATGTTTATGTATATCCACTATATGTATAGTGTTTTAAGTCATCCCTTGGACTGACATTACCACAATGCATTGTATGTTGTTGTTATTAGTATTAATTCAAAGGTAGTGAGCTGGCAGAATCGTTAGCATGCTGGACAAAATGTTTAGCAGCATTCCATCTATCTTTAAGTTCTGAGTTTGAATTCCACCAGGGTTGATTTTGCCTTTCATCCTTTCGGGATCGATAAATTAAGTACCAGTTGTATAATGGGGTCAATCTAATCGACTGCCCCCTCCCCCAAATTTCAGGCCTTGTGCCTTTAGTAGAAGGATTATAATTATTAATTCATTATTAATTTATATAAGTGGTAGATATATAATTTGATGATTAATACTGTTTAGAGATTAGATTCAGTAATTCTAAAATAAAATATACGCTGGTTTTTTTTAATAATCATATAATCAATTTTAATTAGTCAGTGACATTTGTAATTTACAATTAAATTCATGTCTGTTGAAACAAGCAAAAGTAATAATAATAATCCTTTCTACTATAGGCACAAGGCCTGGATTTTATGGGGAGGGGGACAGTCAATCACATCGACCCCAGTACTCAACTGGTATTTTATTTATCAATCCCAAAAGGATGAAATGCAAAGTTGACCATGGCAGAATTTGATCTTAGAACATGAAGTTGGACAAAATGCTGCTAAGCATTTTGCCCAGCATGCTAACAATTCTGCCAGCTCACCATCTAGTAATAATAATAATAAGAAGGCCTGAAATTTGGGGGGGAGGGGACTAGTCAATTACATCGACCCTGGAGTTTCACTGGTACTTAATTTATCAACCCTGAAAGGTTGAAAGGCAAAGTCACTCTGGCAGAATTTGAACTCAGAACATAAATAATAATAATAATGGTAGTAGTAGTAGTAGTAGTAGTAGTAGTAGTAGTAGTATAATAATAACAGCAACAACAGTTTTAAAATTTTGGCACAAGGCCAGCAAGTTCAGGAGAGAGCTAAGTCAATTACATCACATGTTCTTGTTGATGCAATTGTTAAAAAACTTACTGTATCAATTATCATTGCAGCAACAAAATTCTAAGAAGAAATTGAATTACATTTTGATCAGCTAATGTCTAAACCTTTATTTATTTATATATTTTAATTTTATGTGCCATGCCTCCATGGACTGCTTTGCTAAGGTCTGAAGAATCATGGTTTTGTGGGAAAAGAAACAGCAATGGTTTATTGTTACCTTTTGCCAGTTTATTTACAATTTATTTTCCTAGCCTCCTGCACTCTCGAGCTTACCCTTGAGGCACAGAGCCTATTTAACCCTAAGGCAGAAGACTGGTTCCCATGACATCGGGATACTAGTGAACCTGTGTCACATGTCTAGGGGCCAACCCTCATCTTAGTCCTATACACTTTTGAAAGAGGGTCATCTATTTGACACATAACTGGGGCTCTTCACAGATATTACCACTCTGGGCTAAAGCTGACTGGAGAGTAGTAATAACTAAGGGTAAATCTGCACTCCCCAAACTCCTAAAGTCTCAAGCTGGAGCATCACTGCTGAATCCAATTTACTGTCTTGCCCAGCACAAAATCCTTGAGTTGCAGCAACAAAAACTAATGCATTGATGGCACATAAGTCTATCATGATGAATGGTTATAAATCTTTCCTTTACATGGTTGATAGTCCTGTTCACTGGATTCTCTACATATAAACAAACAAATCTAAACTTAGTTATACATGAACAAATTCAACTTGAATAAAGAAACGGAAGCAAGGACAGTTACCATACCAGAATGTATGAATGTAGACAGTTGCACACAGAAGTGCTGATCACTTAAAGTGGATGGAAATTGTAGAAGCGGGAAACCCAGGAAGACATGGGACAAAGTATTGGAGGCTGATCTCAAGACACTGAGTCTTACAAAGGAGATGACTAAGGACCGAGATATCTGGCACACTGCTGTATTTGAGAAGACCCATCCACCACAGCAGAATTGATATCAATGCTTGTTCCACATAAAAAGCACTCAATGCTGGTGGCATATTAAAAAGATTGATGATGGTGCCACATAAAATGCACCCAGCACACTCTGTGGAGTGATTGGTGTTAGGAAGTGCATCCAGTTGTAGAAACCCTGCCAGGTACAGACAATGGGACCTGGTATGACCCCTGGCCTTACCAGCTCTGGACAAGCTGTCCATCCCATGCCAGTATGGAAAATGGACATATTATTATTATTATAATGAAGAAGAAGAAAAAGAAACCATTACAACTAGATGCAGTGAATAGAATAGCCACAATTCCTACAATATAAATGATAAATGTTGCCTGCATGGCATATCTTCAGGAGCATTGCTCTACATTATATTTCAATGGCCCATACTAACTCTTGTCAAAGTATAGCTAGAGACACAATAACATATGAAGCTGTTCAACATACAAATAGCCACCCAATTCTACTCCTTCACTAAAAGGTCTGTGTTACTCATATGAACATCTACTTGTCATAGATACCAACAATGCAAAAATTCTACAGAACTACAGTATATAACATCCTGGTTTTTTTTTTATATATATATAACAAAGCAACCAGTTATTCATTATTGATGTGTTAAACACATAACATTCTTTTCTGTCACAACAACAACGATTAATTGTTAATGCACTAAGTAATAGGTTTTGGGATAATATTAATGCACAGTGGTATTTATCTATTGTAATAGAACAAGTCTTAGCCAACACTGCATGCCTAATCAAATATCCTGGATATATGTAAACAGTTGTTTACACAATTTCTCCATGGACAGAGGATGGACCCTGAAGAGCTGGTCCAAACAGAACCCAAATCAGTTGGGCTAATCCCTCTTTATTTCACCTGCTGTGAGATTATATAGATACTGTAAGCAAATTATAGGGTGGAAGTGCTAAGCAGTGATGTGTATAAATACAAGGTTATTACTCCAAAATGCTTGCATCTCACAGTCTGGGTAGGTGGCGCTGCGAGTTGATTTTGATGTGTTTACACCATTTTTGTACAGCAGGGGTTCTCAGCCATTTTTTATATATGGACCCTTTTGATTACTATTTTATTCTGCCCCCACCCCTCCATAGCTATTTAATGTTTAAAAACTAGTTTTATTGATACTTCTTTCAAAATTATTGTTCTGTTATTCACACATTAACTTGTGTAGGTTAAACTATGTAAAACATTAGAGAAAGAAACCTAGCTGTTTCTTGTCATATATACTAATACATTCATCTAAAGTAAAATTTTTTCATGGGCCCTTAAAATACTATTGTGGATGCCCAATTTACTATTTTGTCACATGGACCCCACAAAATCTTATATGGACCCCAGTTGAGAGCCACTGGTCTAAAGTGAAAATTTTTCTCCTTGACAAAACACAATGAATGGCTTTCTTATGGGTTCAACTATGCCCCAAGCATATTTGAACTGGTTAGGAAGGGCATCCAGCTGTAGAAATTCTACCAGATTAGATTGGAGCCTGGTGCAGCCATCTGGTTTCTCAGTCCTCAGTCAAATTGTCCAACCCATGCTAGCATGGAAAGCAGACGTTAAATAATGATGATGATGATAATAAAGTTTGTATGTATAGATATTGGTTTCTATTTACATTTTATTACACAAATAGTGTCAACTAAGACATTTACTACTACAATAGATACACACTGGCAGATTTATGTTATATGAAAATAAAAATAATAACTGTATATATAAAGGCGTACAGAAGTGAGTTAAAAATTTGAGGAATTACACCAATTCATCATTTGAAATAAAAAAGAAATTATGGCAGCTAAGGAGTATGTGTATCATCCCATTGTAATTAACACTACTGGAGGAAACCTCAACCATTTCTGTAAATATAGTGCCAAATTACCTATGAGGTGAGACATAGACACATTCCAGAAAATACTAAGTTATATGAGCTGTAGATATTAAGGCTTTCTCACACATGGCATTTATTAACCTTGAACATTTAATGTGTGTTTTCAAAGATGTAGCTAATTCTTTTAGAAGAAGCTTCTCAAACAAAGAAAAATAAAGATGATGATGATAATGATAATCCTTCTTATAACAGGTACAAGTCCTGAAATATTTGGAGAGGGAATTTAGTTCTTGACTGGTGCTTATTTCATCAACCTCAGAAGAACAAAAGGCAAAGCTGGCCTAAGTGTAATTTGAGCTCAGAACATAGACAAACAATATACTGCTAAGTATTTTGTCTGGCATGCTAATGATTCTGTCAGCTCACCACAATAATAATAATAACAACAACAATAATAAATGTCAAAAAATAGCAACTCAAAAAGTTAATCCTTTTGAAAGCAACTACTTGAAACTGTCTCTGGTTCTGTAATACAAAACCCACTTTTTAAAGAGTGTATATAAGTGTTCCAAATTTAAATCCTCCTATAATAATTTTATTCATGGACATTTCATTATGTTCCAAATAGCAGCTTAGTAATAACTAATTTATTTTACAAAAACTCTCCAAATTTTAATTATTTTCAAAATGAATTAATATGGTTGCAAAAAGAGATGACTATTATTCTAAAGAAATGTGTCTTGCCTATAAGATAAGACTTTCTGATGTCAAGGATTATTTTCAAAGTAAGGATATCTTATCTAGTTACAAATCTAAAGTAATTCAAAAGAGAAGACATAGTCAGCCAAAACAACCATTACTACTAGTTTTACAATGTTTTGCACATGAAGTTAGGTCATCAGGTTACTGCTGAAGATTTCACTTGCTTGACATATTTAGAGAAAATCACACTCACATGTTTCATGAAGCTTAACAATCATGGAGTTATTTCAACTGAATTCTACAAATCAATGAAATATTTACACAATGTGGCTGTGGTAGTAGCTTGCTTACCAACCACATGGTTCTGGGTTCAGTCCCACTGCATAGCACCTTGGGCAAGTGTCTTCTACTATAGCCTTGGGCCAACGAAAGCCTTGTGAGTGGATTTGGTAGACGGAAAATGAAAGAAGCCCATCGTATATATGTGAAAAAATATATATATATATGTGTGTGTCTGTGTTTGTCCCCCAACATTGACAACCGATGCTGGTGTGTTTGCATCCCCGTAACTTAGCAGTTCGGCAAAAGAAACTGATAGAATAAGTACTAGGCTTACAAAGAATAAGTCCTGGGGTCAATTTGCCCAACTAAAGGTGGTGCTCCAGCATGGCCACAGTCAAATGACTGAAACGAGTAAAAGAGAGAGAGAATCTATATAGGCGTAGATGTGTCTGTGTGGTAAGAAGGCTTGCTTCCCAACCATATGGTTCTGGGTTCAGTCTTACTACATGGCACCTTGGGCATGTGTCTCCTACTATAGCCTTGGGCTAAGCAAAGCCTTGTGAGTGAATTTGGTAGAAGGAAACTGAAAGAAGCCCATCATGTATATATATATATATATATATATATATAATGTGTGTGTGTGTTTGTGTCTGTGTTTGTCTTTACCTCCATCACTTGACAACCGATGTTGGTGTGTTTATGTCCCCAAAACTTAGTGGTTAGGCAAAAGAGACTGATAGAATAAGTACTAGGCTTACAAAGAATAAGTCCTGGGGTCGATTTGTTCAACTAAAGGTGGTACTCCAGCATGGCCACAGTCAATTGGCTGAAACATGTAAAAGAGTAATGTCCCTCTTTTGTGTAACAGCGATGTGCATCTCAACATGATACCTATTTACAGTTAGCTGAATTGAGTCACCAGAAGCTAAATGTCTCTCTTGGAGAGGCAGCACAGATCTAACAACTTGCTACGTTAAGTGTCAGGCATCTATCTTTTATCTTTTACTTGTTTCAGTCATTATACTGTAGCCATGCTGGGGCACTGCCTTGAATCGATCCCAGTACTTGATTTTGCTAAGCCTAGTGCTTATTCTATTGGTTCCTTTTGCCAAACTGCTAAGTTACAGGGATGTAAGCACAGCAACACTGGTTGTCAAGGGGTAGTGGTGATGGGACATACACATATGTACACAAAAGGCTTCTTTTAGTTTCTGCCTACCAAATCCACTCACAAGGCTCTGGTCAGCCCAGGGCTATTAAGTACAAGATAGTCCAACCCATGCTAGCATGGAGAACGGACGTTAAACGATGATGATGATGATACTTGGCCAAGGTGCCATGCAGTGAGACTGAACCCGGAACCATGTGGTTGAGAAGCAAGCTTCTTACCACACAGCTATGCCTGCACCTATGTAAGTGAAGATTGTTTTGCTGATGAGATCAGAATAAAACCAAAACATATCTGAAGTTGTCTATTGCTGGAAAAATAAAAATAGATATTTCTCATTTAGCAATAGTCATTATTTTTTTTCCCCTTTCTCACTGCATACATTATTTTATTTAGGTTTTTAAAGCTCCATTCATTAAAAACGTTAATTCTATTTTAACTTGAGTTTAATTTACCGACCTCAGAGTAGTGTTTTTCATGCAGCTGGTGGGGGCTGTAAGGATTGGAAAGGCCCTCCCTGACAAATTGCCATGTTTGATACAATCAAGGTGTTTAAACTTCTCCTAAGTCATGTCAATGAGTGCGAACTTCATGGGTGTAAAGTATATTTTGTTTTCCCAATTAATAAAGAAGTGGAAGGCAGAGCAAAAAAAAAATTCACTAATCTTTGTTGGGCATCTGGTATTTGTCAGTTTGAGTATAACTGTCTGAGAAGAAGGGAAAAACATGAAAGGAATTGTCATCTCTGACAGAATTTAAACAAAGGTGTTTGAAGTAGATGCCAAAACATTGAGTGCTGTTCTATCACTCCACTCAACTCCCTTGCCATCTTTTAACCACAGAATGATTATTTCTTTTTTCTTCTCTCTTCCCATCTCTATCTCTCTCTTCCTCTCCATTTTTCTCACTCTCGCTCACTCTTTCTTAGATTCTGTCTTTCTTTGAGCAGTAAGTAGGGTGAGCATTTTTTAGAAAATAAGATATTTGTGTGTTAAAGCTACCTGCTTGTTTTAAACATGAAGGAATGTTTAAAGAATTCTTGTAATTGTATTATGATATATATATATATATATATATATATACACACACACATACACTCAGTGAACTACAATGTTGTTGCTATTGATGTTCTTTTATATTATTTGTAACTAAAACAATTGCTAGGAATGTCACATGTGTTTGAAAGTCTTTCAGTCTCCTATGGTTAATTACTATAATATCTCCTGTCTTGAATACAGTGTGTTAAAATGTTTTTGACTTGCTAGGTTGCTGGTAAGCCAATTAGATTTTTGTATACATTTTTATAAAAAAAACACAGTTAGGAATAATACATATAGATATAAAGCTTACACACATAATTAGTGTCAAGCATACATAGGAGAAATGAATAAAAACAGAAAATGCAATGAATGTAGCTGTGTCAAAGAGTCATTCATATTAACCATTTCAGAATGCACAATAACTGTTATCTTTTATCCTTTACTTGATTCATTCATTGGACTACGGCCATGTTGGGGCACCATCTTGAAGGGTCTTAGTAAGTTTGGTACTTATTCTATTGGCTGAATCACAAAGTTATGGAGACATTATCAAGCCAACAAAGGTTACCAAGCAATGGGAAGGGTGAGAAACACAGAAACACACACACCAACATATACATGTATGTGTGTATGTATGTACATTTTTGTATGTTTCTAGGATTAATACATTCTTCGTTGTCTCAGTTCACCGTTCTGCTTCAAAAATAGAACATCACTGCCTGTTATGATGGCCTGTCAATAAAAATAATGGTTTCTAACATCAGTAAGGCAGGAAACAGTCGTTTAATTGAAGTGTGAAATTTCTTCAGTGGCAGTAATGTGGTGGTGTAATAATTGACTGGGACTCATTTTATCAAAACTTGGCAAGATTTAAAGTCGATACATTGTTTGGCAGTCTAACAATTGTGGAACCTGCCATCATAACTATAGCAATTATATATGCAAATTTTCAGTAAAGACATAACTAAATTACTGCTTGCTAGATTTTGTGTCCCAAAGACTAATTTCTACATGTGTTGAAAAGAATTATTTCTGCTTCTACAAATAAGGAGACTGGTACAGATTAGAGACTACAACACTTTTTTCTGCAAAATAGGGGTAGCTTATCCTGTTCAGGCTATATTATTAGCATCATCCTGCGTTTGAGAATCTAAAATCACTTCTAAAGCAAACTTCATTTGTTTATTTACATCATCATCATCATCATCATTTAGCGTCCGTTTTCCATGCTAGCATGGGTTGGATGGTTCAACTGGGGTCTGTGAAGCCGGAAGGCTGCATCAGGCCCAGTCAGATCTGGCAGTGTTTCTACGGCTGGATGCCCTTCCTAACGCCAACCACTCCGTGAGTGTAGTGGGTGCTTTTTATGTGCCACCCGCAAAAGTGCTAGACAGAGCTGGCATTTGGCCACGAACGGATGGTGCTTTTACGTGCCACCGGCACGGGGGCCAGGCAAGGCTGGCAACGGACACGAATGGATGGTGCTTTTATGTGCCACTGGCACGGGGCCCAGGCAAATTTTACGTTCATCGTAATTTGAATTTAACGTATGATAGCGTCTCATAAAGTGAGATTTCTATATATCTTAAATTTGTGGAAGAATTTGTAATCTGGGTGGTTTAGCTTAATTGGTTCAGAGTACCGCGACGCGTAATCATGGAGGTGTGAGTTCGTGTCTTATAGCTGGCCCCGCTCAGTCGAAGTCGACTCTCGGTTACTCGATGGATCAGTGTTCTCCAGCCAGTTCTATCCTGGGTCGCTTCTTTCAGATTGGCTATGGCCATTCCAGTGTCACTCTTAATGGTGTCAAGCCAGCGGGTTCTTTGTCGGCCTCTTCCTCTCTTGCCACTGACCATTCCAAGCATGATGTCTTTCTCCAGGGATTTTCCCCAGGTCAGAGCCATTTAGCCAGCATATTTACCATATGCCATTGCCACCCCCACCACCACGGTGAGGAGAACAGTTGGACTTTGAAGGGGGTTCTGCAAAATAGGGGTAGCTTATCCTGTTCAGGCTATATTATTAGCATCATCCTACGTTTGAGAATTTAAAATCACTTCTTTAACTTTCTAAAACATCTCAACGCTTCTAAATCAAACTTCGTTTGTTTGTTTACATTCATCGTAATTTGAATTTAGACTAAACTTTGATTTAACATATATTATCTCTCTCTTGTTTTATTTCTTTAGATGCCTGAAGAGGAGGCATTTGCAGTGTTGGTAACACTGATGCAAGAATACCGGTTACGAGAACTTTTTAAACCCAGTATGGCAGAGCTGGGTTTGTGTATGTACCAATTAGAATGCATGATTCAGGTAAACAAGAAATGTTGGTTCTTTATGATATCTTGTATACATTCATGACACTCTTTGATGTTGTGTGACCCCCAATTATCAGACTTAGTGATACAATACGGTTTGAAGAAGATTTGGTTATTTCATTAGCTCAAACAATTACAAAGAAGAGTCCTCATTAGCTCCTGTTAAATAAAATCTAAGAATTTGCAAGTTCAATAAGTTGGATTGTAATGGGGAATGAAGAAGTCTGGCCTGTTTTGTTAATAAAAGTGGGTGAATGCATGTATTTGTTTGGGAAATGAATGCATATGTACCTGCCTCTCTGTGTTAGTGTGTAAATCTTTGGTTTGAATTAAAAACAGAATGTCCAAAAATGTTAATCTATCTTCTCATTTTTTTTTAAAGGAACTACTACCAAATCTTCACATCCATTTCCAAACGCAAGGATTTCACACATCTATGTATGCATCCTCTTGGTTCCTGACATTATTTGCCACTAGCTTACCATTATCACTGGCTTGTCGAGTCATGGATCTGTTTATCTCCGAGGTAATATTTACAGTTCGTTATCACTTCTACACCTGTATCTTTACAGCCTGCATTGGTTTGCAATGAATAATTTCAAGTTTACTCCTTAAGACACAATAAATTTTTCAATATAATTTAAATATCAATGTCTCTTCTAAATGTAACTCTGCAGCTCCTCTACAAGAACCTACTCTGTTCCTCACCTTCTTTCATATATTGGTTTCACATTTTGGCACAAGGCCAGGAATTTCGTGGGTGGAAGTAGGACAATTATATTGACCCCAGAATTCAACAGGTACACTTATTCTGTCGACCCCCAAAAGGATGAAAAGCAAAGTCAATCATATTTCTTTATTGCCCATAAGGGGCTAAACATAGAGGAGACAAACAAGGACAGACAAAGGGATTAAGTCAAGTACATCGACCCCAGTGCGTAACTGGTACTTAATTTATTGACCCCTGAAAGAATGAAAAGCAAAGTCAAACTTGGCTGAATTTGAACTCAGAATGTAACGGCAGACAAAATATCGCTGGGCATTTCGCCCAGCATGCTAATGTTTCTGCCAGCTCACTGCCTTCAAAGCAAAGTCAACCATGGCAGAATTTGAACTCAGAACATAAAAGATGGACAAAATGCTGCAAAGCATTTTACCCAACAAGCTTATGATTCTGCCAGCTCACCACCTTAATCCCTTCTCTCATATATTAACATCTCATTCCCTAACATGAAGCCGACTCCCAACTCACTTGAGGTTCTTAGTCTTGCAAGCTGCATTGCAACCTCAGTAGTGCTGGTGATATGAAAAAACAGCCAGTATATGCTGTAAAATGAGTGGTGTTAAGAAGGGCATCCAGCTGTAGAAACTATGCCAAAACAGACACTGGAGCACAAAGCAGTCCTTGGGCTCATCAGATCCTGTCAAACCACTTGACCTTTGCCTGTCTGGAACATGTATTCTAAATGATGATGATGATAAAAAAAAAATGCGCCCTTTTTAAAGCCTAGCCAAGCTTGTGGGCCTGGTTTCCCGGTTTCAATGCCATATGTGCTCCCCAGCTGGACGGGACGCCAATCCATCGCAGCGTTACTCATTTTTGCCAGCTTAGTGGACTGGAGCAACGTGAAATGAAGTGTTTTGCTCAAGAACACAACGCGTTGCCCGGTCCAGGAATCGAAACCACAATCTTACGATCATGATGCTGACACCCTAACCACTAAGCCACGCGCCTACAAATGATAATGATGCTAGGGGAAAATTAAAATTATAAAATGCATATTATATTGAAACTATGAAAAATTAGATATTAACATGATTGTTTGTTATTTCGCTTTACGTAGGTGGTCAAGAGTGAGTTTAAACGTTACTTTAACATTACAAAAGGAAGGTAACTGGGTGTACCTGATTAACAAGTTCCGATTTTAGCATTCAGTGTAAACAATTAACGAATAGAAAGCTATTCAATTGCCTACATAATCTCGAACAGAGATTCTCCCCCACCGCTTCAAGTTTCTTTCCAAGGGTGGAGTTCAACAAAATTGTTAAAACATCAGACAAAATGCGTTGTTATATTTAGTTACGGCTCTTTATATTCGTAGTTAAAATTCTACCCAAGTCCTTTTTTTTTTCCTTTTTTTTTATTTCATGTCTCTCTTTTTCTTTTCCTTTCTTTTTTTTAAATTTTAAGGCTTTCATTCTTTCAGGTTGATATATATATAGCACCAGCCAATTTTTGGGTCGATGTAATCGACTAGCTAGCTTCCTACCCTAAATTTCTGGCCTTGTGCCTATATTAGAAACATTTATTATTACGTATTAAAGACGGCGAGGTGGCAGAATCGTTAGCACACCTGCCAAAATGCATTTCATCCGTCTTCATATTCTGACTTCAAAATCCGTCAGGGTCGCAATAGAATAAATACCAGTTGAATAACTGGCCCTGTCCCAAAAGTTGAAATCATTGTTATGTATTAAATAAATAAGAAAAGGATTAAGCCTGATTCTCTCCCTTACATAAAATGACTGAATCAGTCACAACGGATAATTGTTTCCAAAATTCTTTATACACTATAATTTACTGCAGATCGGTCTGTCACCTCAAGCCAACAGAAAATATTGTTTTATATGTAAATTCGATGTAAAAAAAGGAGTTGTTTTGTGTAACTAATATTCTTGGAAAAAGAAACATCAGTTTGTGTGATATATATTTTAAATTACTAATACGGTTAGTAATCCAACACCTTGTCATGCCTTTACGACTTATCTCCCTTAGATCTTAGCCGTTGTAACCATATTTCTTGCCTTTAGAATTGTTACTCTGTTGTGTCTGAGGAGAGTCATTTTCTTTTTGTGCCTTATAATGTAACACACTCAGCCGTAAAATTTCCACTTTTTTCTTATTTTTATCTTCCTAAAATTCTCGTTGCGTCTTGCAACCTTTTGAAAACTATTGAAAAGGTTGCAAGACGCAACGAAAATTTTAGGAAGATAAAAATAAGAAAAAAGTGGAAATTTTACCGGTGAGTGATTTACATTATAAGGCACAAAAAGAAAATGACTCTCCCTAGACACGAACTCAAATAAAGAATCTTGCAAGCCAAATCCAAAAACGAAATAGAATTGTTACTCTTTTTGTCTTTACCTCGTCAGCTGAGCATAGATTTTGCAACGGTGATGAGAGAATCACTAAGTAGATGTTCAATATTGTACATTTCTACTCTCATAGAACATTATTCTGTTCTACTCTCAAAGAACATCATTCTGCACTACACACTTAACAAAACCACTACATTTTAGGCCTATCCTTCATACTTCAGTATTTCATATTTCTTTTACCCCATAAAGTTGTCTTCAACAGTTACAATAAAAACAGCATTTGTAGCAATAGCTGCAATATTTTTTCCAAGACATGCACGAACATCGTATACATATCACTGAAGAAAAAATTTCTTTGTATGTTTTGCTCTGTTGTAATTAATCTATGAAGTTATGAATAATACAGAGAATTTTATTTTATTAATTGTAGGGTATGGAAATTGTCTTTCGAATTGGGATGGCTATTCTTCAAATGAGTCAAGAAATATTGATGTCATTAGATATGGAAGGAATGTTGAAGGTAAAATCAGTTTGTGTTTTGTTTTTATTGGGTTTTTTGGGGGTTTTTTTAATAGAATCACTTGTTTCTCCTTAGCTTTCATAGATGGCTGGGCTGATACATCAGCTCACTATTTTTGTTTTAAAAAGATTACAAGACTGAATTCTTCAAGAACATCTTTATAGTTTTTGTATCATATAAAATGATTCCATCTTCTTTAGTATGTTGCTTTTCTCTCTAAGATGATTAAATTGTGAAACACTCCTTGAAATAATGTTACTCAACAAAGATAAAAATTTCTTTCCAATAATCATTTCCAAGATTTCAGAGTTATGAAAGTGATCTGAGTAAAGTATTGCAGTTTGCTTACAGTAAATGAAGTTGGGTTAGTGACTCAATATGCCATGTTCTCTCTTTTCACTCTCTGTTAAAAATATAAGACCTTTGCATTGTGAAATACTATGGGAAATGTATTTCGGAATTAAAAGCTCAGCCCTAAACATTATAGTTTGACTATTTGATAGTAAATAGTAAAAAAAAATCCTATATCACTTCAAATATAGTTCACAGTCTCTTTAAAATTAAAGTCTGTTTAGCCATCATCTTCAGCATTATTTTGACATCTGTTTGTCCTTGCTCATAATTACATGAGTTCAGCATTTTGCTATGCATTTCAATCTTTCATCATTTTATCTGTAAGGCTTTAAGATTTAGACTCACTTTCTTCCATGTCTTCCACATATTTTCTTTACTTAGAGAAGCTCCATTACATACAACAGTTTTTAACCTTGCATATTTAATCTATTCGTGTCAAGTGGCCATTCTAAAATAGTTGTCTCTCCTAATGCAAACTTCTCTTTCAACTCACTTGTGACATGCTTTTAAGAAAGGTAAATTCTGTGTCCAACAGACTTTGTTCACCCCATTTCTTTCTGGACTACTCTGATATTTCTCATTCAATGTCTGTCTATTATGTATCATTATTATGCATACCAAGAGAAGTAACAGATCCTTGAATTTCTTTTATCAATTTCTTAGTCTAGCTACTGGCACTAATTAGGTCACACAAGTTGAAAATGTAAACTACATCTAATAAATGCTTTGAACATCTCATGGACTTCATTTCATCAGTGCCCTTTATGATAGCCACCCTTTATATATATATATGTCTTCCTGTGGAAGAGGTAGACCCAGAGAAACCTGGGATGAGGTGGTGAAGCACAACCTTCAAATGTTGGACCTCACGGAGGCAATGACAAGGGACTGAGACCTTTGGAGATATGCCGTGCGTGAGAAGACCTGGCAAGCCAAGTGAGACCATAACTGTGGCCTGTGCCAGTGTAGCATCACCGGCCCATTTAAGAGTACCCTTCAATCATTGGGCAATAAACTACTTGAAAAGACCTGTTGCCAGTAGCACGTAAAAAGCTCCATTCAGGCATGGTCGTTGCCAGTGTTGCCTGACTGGCTCCCATGCTGGTGGCACATAAAAAGCTCCGTTTTGGCGTGTTCGTTGCCAGTGTCACCTGACTAGCTCCCATGCTGGTGGCACGTAAAAAGCACCGTTCAAATGTGGTTGATGCCAGTACCGCTTAACTGACCCTCATGCCAGTGGCACACACGAAGCACCCACTACACTCTCGGAGTGGTTGGCTTTAGGAAGGGCATCCAGCTGTAGAAACCTTGCCAAGTCAGATTGGAGTCTGGTGCAGCCTTGCCAGTCCTTAGTCAAACCAGCCTGGAAAGCAGACATTAAACAATGATGATATACTAGCAATGCACCCTGGCATTGCCTGGGTGTTATGACCTATAGCCACATTTTATTATTTGTTCCTTTCTTATGGTCAGAATTGGCACACGAGGAGTATAAAGCAAACAACTCTTCTTTATAAACATGTTTTTTGGTCATTTTCTGATGAACAAAGCTGCAGTTTCCATCTATCAAATTCAGTCACAAGTCTGTGGTTGGCCTAGGGTTAAAGTAGAAAACAAATGTAAATATTCATAAAGGAAGTTGACTCATTTAATGTCTGATTAGGTTTTTACAGTAAAAATGTAATGAAGTTGACTTTTATTTATGCTTACTTTTTCCGCATAAATTTACTAAAACCATTAAATGGTTAATTACTTTTTGAAGTTTGACGTTCATGCTGGTGGTAATCGTGGTCCAGGCCATATTTTACATAGCTTGGAGTTTCTACCTATCACAAGGGAGCCCAGCAATTTCCTTAAATAAGTCAGTTTTTCTCTGCTTAAGAAGTCGAGCTTGCGTTTCGCCTCCAGGAAGCTATTGCTCACTTTCTCTGTGTTAGGACAATGAAATTCATCACCGCTGACATTGCCACTACCAGCTCTTACTGCATCTAACACCACCAACAACAACATCATAATTCATTCCTCAGACATATAAACTCACTAAGTGAATATGACTTAGCATTCCTAGAAACCTTCATTTACCTTATACGATGTTTAATGTCATTTCACATTCATGTTGAATTATGCAGCAATCTTATGTTCTCTTCATAGAACACTTGCAATGTATGTATTACCAGTTCTTTTGGTATAGTAGATTTTTACTATTCTTGTTTGTGTCTCCTCACAGACGTGTATATTCTAACAAGTTGCTTCTTAAATTTCACACCTCCCTTGTTCAGTAAACACTGAGTTAAACTTGCATAGCTGTTTATTTTCTCCTTTCGATTTTTAATGCTTATTTTAGTGGGTTATCAAACTATCAATTTGATCTCCCGGCTAAAATGGTAACAGCAAATTTTAAAGTTTACTTGACATTTTATATGCGTGAAAGGGATTAAAATTTTAATACTTCGTATCAAAGGTTCCAACAAGAACAGGCAGAAAATAAGAGCTTGAGACAAGACACTTTCTACCGATCAGAATTCTGTTTACATAATCAGTTTGATCGGTCACCTTCCTCTGTCGGTTGAGTAAAGTGTCATCCAAGCTGATGTTTATGGGTAATTAAACTTAATTTGCAACACTTGTGCATATTTATCAGCTTTGTTTTTGTTGATAAGAATTATCAACAACATTTTCTGTGATTGTGATTTGAGAAAACATACAAAAGTATGCTAAAGATCGAACATAATGTCCAACCCATGCTTAACTGAGCAAGAAATGTAAAATAAAGTTTATTATAAACAACACAAATACTTCATAATTTAATAGCTTTCAATGTGATACCTGTTAAACAGAAATTATTTTTATTTAATGAAAATTTAATAAAATCTAATCATAAGTAAGTGAAATTATGCTAAATAAAACTAAATTGAAAATATTTTTCCCCTGGCCATATCGGCAATCCTGAAAACTTTTGGATGCGAATTTTACACGAGTAGAAGCTTCTTTTTAGCAATTTTTATCCTGAAAATCACTTGCATGAATTACACAGGTGCGCAAATTACATGGGGTTTTACAGCAGAAGTGTTAAGACCAATCCTGCAGATGGTGTAAAACACTTGTGACAGTGCCATGTAAAAGCACCCATGCTGCCTCAAGAAAAAGTGCCTGTGTGGTGCCACGTAAAAGCACCCAGCACAATCTGTAAAGTGGTTGGCACTAGGAAGGGCATCCAGCTGTAGAAACCACGCCAGATCAGACTGGAGTCTGGTGCAACTCCCCAGCTTTTCAGCTCTGGTCAAACTGTCCAACCCATGCAAGCATAGACAACAGACCTTAAATGATGATGATGATGAAAACATTTGATATCTTGTTCTCTTTGTTTCCTAAAGTTCCTGCTGTATATTGTTTCTGTTGGTTTCACTATTTATACATAACCTTGATTGGTAGACTTAAATCTGTTACCTGGTTCACCACCATCACCTTGTCTTTGACTTCCTTTACTGGAGCCTACTCTGTTGTAATAATTATTTTCTTTATGTGAAAAAGAAGGAAATGTCTGTGACCTTCTTAAGCCCGTTTTAGATTAAAAGGAAAAGATTAGGTTCATACTATAACATTATTGTGTTTGTTGTTCTAAGTGAATTTCTGTGGATTTATTGACTAGAGGGAACACATAAACAACTGAATCTATTGTGAATACAATTTCTCAGGGGACACATCATAAATATGTATTTTCTCAAATAGCCAAAACATTCATAAAATCTTCAACTAAAGGAAGTGATAGCAAATACATAGGGAAAAAATCTGAGGATTTAACAACCAAACATAAATTCAACAGAAAATGGTTGTTGAGTATAAATGTAATATAAACTGTGGGCATAAACATTTACATAAGTGCAAAATGTGTTCAAAGTATTTCAGCCCACAGGTATATGGCATAGTGGTTAAGAGCGTGGGTTATTAACCCCAAGATTCCAAGTTCGATTCCAGGCAGTGACCTTAATAATAATAACACCAAAAAAAATACCTTAGGAATGAGAACCCAGGTTCAAAATTTCCCCAAGACACCTGATGAAGGCTGGAGGGTATATCAGCCGAAACATTGTGTTAACAACAAACAAGATGAGGACAAATATCCGTCAAATATAAATAATGTAAATAAAGTATTTCAGCTAAAAAATATTGCAACTTGAGATAAATTTGAAAGCAACTATAATAGCAGGTCATTTCTGTTACTGCAGCAACCTAATCAATGCTGGAAATGAGTAACAAAGGTTTCTAGTTGCAATGGAGCTGTGAAGCTGAACTCTACTGTAAATACAACCATACTTTCTATGTACGCAGTTTAAAAGATAGATGAAATGCATGCTTACACAAACATGCATGCATTTCCTCCTCCTTTGCTCATGATTTTCCTGCAGTTGTTCAAAGTGAACATCGAGTAATTTGACAGGACCTGCAAAGATTATGTCCCACGTTTCTCCACCTCCTCCTGACTATCAAGATTTGAAATATGATATATATAGCTATCATACAGGTGCACTGATAATATAAAGTGCATGAGCTGATCAGACAGTCGTCAAAATGTGGTTCATATTTTCAATTATTTGGATGGCCTAGTTTGTATTGAATTTAGTTATAGTTAACATACTGTTGCTAGACTAAGAATGTTGGAGAAGAAATTCAGGAACCTGTTGCTTCTGTTAGCATACATAATTGTGAGACATTGTATGAGAAAGATCAGTGAGGAAATGAAGTGAGCAAGATCTTTTAAATACATAACATTAATATATATTAAAAGCAGGTCACATGCCATCTGAAAGAGTAGCTCATACTAAAGGGCATCATCTAGGACAGACAACCATACTTTTACGTGTTTCAGTCATTTGATTGCCCATGCTGGAGTACCACCTTTAGTCAAACAAATCAATCCTAGGGCTTTGTAAGCCTAGTGAAAGTCTAGTACAAGTTACCAGGTCATACTCACTCACAAGTAACTGCTAAGCTTAGTCTCCTTCACTGTTGAATTTATGGTGGCTGATTTGCAACAGCCTAATTCATATTGAACCTTTTTTCTTTTTTGTTAATGTATTATTTGAAGTAGGAAAAGCAACATTATAAGTTTTTGTTGGGTTTCCCGTGACTGTGGAAGAAAAGGAAGCAAGATACCATGACTACTTGGTTATTGCAATAACAAGTAGTACATTAATATATCAGACTAAACTCAGACCATAGTCTTAGTCTAAATATCTGAACCAGAGTGGCTTCTATCTATGAACTTAAGGTTGTACCATGTGACAAGTAACCCTTTTAATACCAACCCACTTGAGAAAGCTCCTGGTTCTATGACAAACTTCCTGATTTTAAAATGATCTAAAGCAGAGTTATGCATGAACCCCTTTGATTACTATTTTATTCTGGTGGATCCCCATAGTCATTCAATGCTTAAAAACTAATTTTATAGAAACTTCTTTTAAAATTCCTATTTTGTTTTTCACGCATTAACTTATGTAGGTTGAATTGTGTAAAATTAGAGAAAGAAACCTAGCTGTTTCTTGCAATACATACCAATACATACATCTGAAGCAAAATTTTTTCAGGAGCCCTTAAAATACTATTGTGGCTCCCCAATTTACTATTTTGTTGCACAAGCCCCCCAAAAATCTTATATGAACCTTCAGGGGCCATATGGATCCCATTTGAGAACCACTGATCTGAATGATCTAAATCAAAACTTTCTTTCAAAATTTCATGATAATTTATGTTCCAAACACCAACTTAATAATGATAAAGTTGTTTTACTAAATTCTTTGTATTTTCAAAATCATTTGAAACAAAGGCAGTGTATTTCAACAGAAATATAACAGAAAAGTTAAGTCTGCTAACCAGTTGATACTTTCCTCAGTGATGGGGAATTTCCAAGATATTTGTATTTATAATATTTACATGTGTTGTTTTGAACTGAAACAAGTAAAGATATTTTTTTTCTTTTTATTTAAAGTTTTTCCAGAAAACTGTTCCTGCCATATATGAACAAGACCAAGAGAAACTTATCCATACTGCTTTTCTTATCAAATACAATGCCAAAAAAATGAAAAGGTAAGATTTTTCTTTCCTTTATTTTCCTTCCTATATTTTCTCTGTTTATTTTTTAGCTCTTTCAGTATTCTGCTTCATCAGTCTCTGGTTAGAATTACATATGTACTTCATGCATCTCATAGCTTCAATTACCTCTATTGTTGTGTGTTTTTAATTAGAAACAGTAGTTCCTGAACCATAACCTTGTTAGCAGTTTAATCCAATAGAACAATTAATGACTAGGTTGCATTTAAATATTTCTATGTAGGAAGCGGTGATAAAGAGTGCAGTTTAATTTCAAGTATTTATATTCCTTTTTTTTTTTTTTTTACCTTCTCGAGCCATGCCAGGCTCATAAGGGCCGGTTTCCTGGTTTCAGTGGTGTAGAAATTCCCCACCCGCATGGGACTCCGGTCCGTTGCAGGATTGCTCATTTTTGCCAGCTGAGTGGACTGGAGCAACATGAAATGAAGTGTTTTGCTCAAGAACACAATGCGTCGCCCGGTCCAGGAATTGAAACCACATCCTTACTATTATAGGTTCAACACCCTAACCACTAAGCCATGAACCTCCACTTGTATTCCTTCATCCAAAGTAATTCCAACTGCATTCCCTAGAAGATTACTACAGATGTTTGTAGCTCAGTGTATGGGCCCCTGCATCAGGTACATGCAGATTTGAAACGTATAACATGTCTGTCAAACTACTGTATATCAACTTCTTGAATCCCAAGAGGTTGTAACTCAAGTGCAGCGTTAGACTAACATTGTTGAAGTTACATGCATTCTACAATGTAAAATGTTCATGGCAAATTTCATGCATTTCATCAGCTGCAATGATTCTGAAAGCTTTCATTTTGATTGGTTAGTGTTGAGTTGGCTGAGTATGTTACATAAAGCAGTCATTCACAATAGTGTATTCCTTGAGGCTTTGAATTTGCGCTTTGTTGATTGATTTTTTCTTCTATCTACATAGTTTGTTTCTAAATTTACATAGTGCTTCAAGCCACAATCTCCATATTTCTGTTTACAGATGATAGAAATATTCTCTACATATACCATATGTATATAACTGTATATACCACATATATGACGAGCAAAACGCACCCCTGTCCAATGGACGGTGCTGAGTTGTCAAACATTTAAACTAGATTTTCTCAAAACAACTTGTCTGACCGTCCCATTTTGTGGCATTACTTCAAGCCAGCCGGCTTTTTTTGCGCAAACTGCACGTGCATTTTTCTCACGTACGCATAGTATCGATTGCAACAACTGATGTACTTGTGTGTACAAATGCACATTCCCATGGCTTTATCGATTGCATTTTCACCCGGAATAAATTTTTGTAATTTTTTCAAGACTTATACACGCCCTGATACCGTCGGTATCTACATATCGAATTTGAGCGCAATCGGATGGAGGATGCCCGAGATCCTAGAAGACACACAGACAGACAGACAGACAGAATGGATTTTATATAATAGATAACTGTTTCTGATTGAATTTCCCTTGATTTGTAAAGTCTATCATACTTTAAACATAAAACCAAATTGTTTTGTGGCCAAGTTTGTGAAAATAGTATCAATTTGCACATTTTTGTTGTAGTAGTAGTCTCTTCTGACAAAGAATGAAACCACAGAATCTTGGGAGAGAGGAAAATGGAATGCAGTCACATTCATACCTTTCTAAATTACATTAATGACATGAGGGAAAAGTGAAACGACTTCAGGTATTGATCAAAACTAGTTCATAGTCAAGTCACTATGGAGGCCTCAATGTTGTCATTTGACATGTTAGAAGTAACAGCCAAACCTTCTTTAAATCACTATCAGCTGTATTTAAAAAAATGGTAGAGTACTTTAGATAATGAAAACCTAGATACATTATATAATTAAAAGGAAATGAACACAACTTGAACATGTTGTTTTTATAGGTCAGTCTTTATTGATTTAAATAGCAATTCAGTGTACTTTCTAATCAATGTATATTGTGTCAATTGTTGTGTAAGTCTACTAATGATATATATAAGCATTGACATTGGCTAGCTATCAATATTTTGTATAACGTGTGACTGTCTATGTGATTTTCTTTGATTTTCTCTCATTCATCCACCTCTCTTTCTGTGCGTGTGTTGTTCTGTGTCTCATCTAAACATCTCAATTTAATAACAACCAATATAAATGTTAGTTGATTTCTTCACTTGTGCTTTACATCATATGGAGAGAGAGTGAACATATCAGGTGTAGGATGAGTACACATACTAGGCTTAAAGAGAGAGAGAGAGGAAGATAAGCATAACTCTGGTTTGGTGTTCTGAAAAATACATATTTTTTTAAAATAAAATTTTGCAGGGTTAGAGTTTTGATGGTGTAAAGTTCAATTATCATCATCATCATCATCATTTAACGTCCACTTTCCATGCTAGCATGGGTTGGACGATTTGACTGAGGTCTGGCGAACCAGTCTCCAATCTGATCTGGCAGAATTTCTACAGCTGGATGCCCTTCCTAACACCAACCACTCCGAGAGTGTAGTGGGTGCTTTTACGTCCCACTGGCACGAGGGCCAGTTTGGTGGTACTGGCAACGGCCACGCCCAAATGATGCTTTTTACGTGCCACCTGCACAGGAGCCAGTCCAGCGGCACTGGCGACGACCTCGCTCAAATATTTCACATACCACCAGCACAAGTGGTAAAAATTTAGAAAAATAATGACAAACATTTATAATAATATTAAAACGAAAAATTGGTGTTCAGATTAATGACAAGTGTAATGCTTATTTATTCATATTAGTTTGAAGTAAGCATGCCTTATTTTCTAGCTTTGAGACTTCCACAATGTGATTGCTTATTTTTGAGAATGACACTGTAGGACAGGTGTGAGAGGTTAGATATGGCCAGGGGGAACATTTAGGACAGACATGGCTGGTTTAAGTGCTAACAGGTTTAGGACAGATATAGCTGGTTAAAATGCTAAAGAGTTAGTTCAAGGTAAAAAGTGTTTCTTTTGAAATTAGTATTAATTTCATTATTTTATATAAGCATCAAGAAATTTGATAAAAGTTGAATTATAATTATCGTATGTATGTCAATATTTCCTGATATTAATCACGGTGGCAAAAGTATTCTTCCAAAGTTATCCACCATATGACAGGTAACAGTCTAATTTAAACATATTCATGATGTGGGTAAGTCTGTTGCCAGCAAAATTTCAATTTAATTCATTTGAGTCACTTTTTAAGTAAACCAAAACTTTAGAAGCACAGTCTAACATCCATACTTTTCTTTCTTTTGCATTTCTACATCTTTTAAAAATCGTAAATTGGCCTGTGCTATCTTCCATTAAATGTCAGTGCATGAGCATATATGCATGTGCTTGTGCATTCAAACACGTGTACTCAATTGCCAGTATGAAACTCAGCAAAAAACTCAGAAAAGAGGCTGAGCAAATCATCAGCTTCAAATGAATTTATAAAATGTACTTAAGTAATATTGAGTACACATTCTTTTGTTACATTCATTTGTGTGTGTGTGTGTGTGTGTGTGTGTGTGTATGAGGTAATGCTATAAGAGTAACTCAAAGGCCTTAATTTTCATGTCAATGCATGTTTGAAAAGTGCCTTGACACGACTTTCTAACCCATGGATCACTCTTGAAGTATTTTCAACTAATAACAGATTTTACATACTATGCTGTATGAATTTAGTATTCTTGCCTTCCATTTGTAGAACCATTATTCCTATACACACACCACCACCCCCATTTGGTTGGGGAAGCTTTTTCTTTTGCCCCCCCCCACTCCCCATTTCTCCTATCTCCTTTCGTTTTTGGCATATCTTGCAAGCTTGTTGGCAACATCGCTAGTGCCAGTGACATGAAGGTAGGAAGCAGGAAAAAGGCACCCACTACAAAGTGGCTAGTGTTACCTAGAGAATCCAGCTGTAGAAGCCATGCCAAAGCTAACACTGGAGCTTCAATGCAGCCTTACAGCTCACTGGAGTCTGATGAACCATCCAGTCTATGCCAGCATAGAAGATGAACATCAAATGTTTATGATTATGTGTATGTGTGTGTGTAGGAGTGTTCAAGGTCTTAAACCTAAAATATCCTCTCCAGTATCATAATAAACTAAATAAACACACCTATTTCATTGCATTTCAATGGTTGATGGCAGAAAGGGCGTAAGCCCATATCCAACACACTACTTCAGCCCAAGTTGTATGCAGTACAATGCAGGCTTGAGATATGTACAAATACTGCTGTATTGCTAGTCTTCCTATAACCCACACCATTAGGAAAATGTCATAAGATTGTAAATACTGTAATATACAATAAAGAATAAATACTACACATATATATATACACCTGTTTCTCTTGAAAAATTGGAGGCTAGAACACATCATAGAAATTTTGCTGTTATTCCAGTATATGTTTCTGTGTCAAAAGGACAAAAGAATAGCACAATATTGTTTTAAGAAACTGGGATGAGTTCTTAATAGAAATGTATGAGTGACCAAACAATTACTAAAGCAAGGATTGGGGGAGAAAAAAAAGAATTAAACAGGAAAGCAAGATATTGAAAAAGCTGATACAATAAATTGTATTAGTTAATTGTCATCGTAGCTATCCTGGTCAATGGTTTGTATGTTGTATTTCCTATGCTTTTAGCATTTATGGAATTTGTCCTTTATTTCTTATACATAAATAGATAAGGCAGTGTGCTGTTATCTGTGTGGTGACCATAATATGAGACTTTAAAGATAAATGTTGTTATAATGGCATGAATTTTAAATGTTTTACTTGTTTCTGTCATTGGACTGCAGCCAAGTTGGGTCACTACTTCGAAGGATTTTTAGCTGAACAGATCAACTCCAGTGTATATTTTAAGTCTGATACTTATTCTACCAGTCTCTTTTTGCTGAAACACTAATCACAGGACTATAAGTAAAGCAACACCAGTTGCTAAGCAATGGGAGGTGGGGGTGACAATCACAACCATAAAGACACATCCACACACACTGAGTTATGTATACACACAGATGCCTTCCTCACATTTCCATCTACCAAATTTATTTCTCACAAGATACTGGCCCGTCTGAGGCTATAGCAGAAGACACTTGCCCAAGGTGTCATATAGTGTGACTAAACCTGAAACCATGTAGTCATGTCTGCACCTAACTATTAAAAAGTAAAATAGAATTATTTTAAATATTAGTGTTAAAGGCACCAAATCGGTAGTCATTAGAGTGTTGGATAGAATGGTTTATAAATTTTGTTTGAGTTTTGTCCTCTGCACTCTGACTCCAAGTCCTGCCAAGGTCAAATTGGTTTGTCTCCTTTGTGGTCAATAAATAAATTAACAGTTAAGTGGGTGTTGATTCATCTCTCTCTCTCTCCCTCTTTCTCTCTCCCTCTTTCTCTCTCTCTCTCTCTCAACTACAATATGCTGTGAGAAGGGTCATGGTGAACACTCACCTCAGTGACCCTTTCTCCAGAAAGAGAGTAAGATTAAGTGAGGGCTTGCAGTCCAGTCCCTTCTCTTGGACAAAACTTATATGCTTACTGGAACCATCCCAGTTGGAATTATATGGAATACACCATCTAACAGAAATTTTTTTAAATGTTGGTGGTTTTTAACATTTGATACAGATACTATAGAAAGTGATGGAAAATGCTGGAGAGCATGGATGTAAAAATGAATGGGAACTTGTTTAGAAGAAATTCAACTAATGCATATATTGTTTGTTTTCTAAAGCTCATAAAGTTACTTCTAGTTTTACAATATTCATGATGGTTTTTTTTTGTTAATTATATCAATCTCTGTGAAGGCACATGGCTCAGTGGTTAGAACGTTGAGCTTACGATTGTGAGGTTGTGAGTTTGAATCCTGGACTGGGCTGTGTGTTGTGTTGTGTTCTTCAGCAAGACACTTTATTTCACGTTACTCCAGTTCACTCAGCTGTAGGAAAGAGTTGCGATGTCACTGGTGCCAAGCTGTATCTAGTGTTGCCTTTCCCTTGGATAACACTGGTGGCGTGGAGAGGGGAAGCCGTTATGCATGGGTGACTGCTGGTCTTCCATAAACAAACTTGCCCGGACTTGTGCCTGGGAAGGTAGCTTTCTAAGTGCAATCCCACAGTCAGTCATGACCGAAGGGGGTCTCAATATCAATCTCCATGCTTAATCTGATACTTATTTAATCAACTTGAGAAGGGATGAAAAAGAAAAAGTAGTCAACAGGGTGTAGAGGGAGACAACCAATACAGATTAAAATAATACAAGGTATCTTCATTTCAGCTATTTTTTGGTATCCATGTCAATTCTCTCTCTCCCTCTCAACAAATATCACCAGATTTGAACTCAGAATGTTAAAAGCCAGAACAAATGCCAGGAAGTATATTGTCTTGTGATATAACTATTCTGCCAATCCACTGTCCTTAATATAGTTTATTGTATTTCATCTATTTTCCCATGGTTGTACAGTTAGGTTAGGTTTTTCTTGATGTAAAGCATATTAACACCTGGATGCACTTCTTATTACTAACTAATCAACTGTAAAGTAGGAGAGGGCGACATCTTTGTTAATCAGGTACAATGGACGAATTAATAAGAGTTAGGTTCCTTGTTCAAGGCTAAAACACAATAGCTTCGCCAACCATTCATCTTTCACAAAGGTTCAAAATAGAAGTTTGCTTTGCACACATTCATATACATGCATGTGTGTGCATGAATGCTACTCTTCTATGTGCTTTGATCCAATATTCTTCTTTAGAAGATAGAACAAAGAAAATTGTTTTATATATATATATACACACTTTCATGAAATCCCAGCAACAGATATATAGCAGTTACTGTTAGTTCTATTATTGATTTCTATATAACTGTTCACCTAATTTATGTATAATCTTAAGCAGGAATTAGCTCAAGCCCATGTGTAATTGCACTTTTGATTATATTTGTTTACTTATGATATCATATATATATATATATATATATATATATATATATATATATATATATATATAAACCTCATCTGAGCAGAAAAGGATGGAACCAAATACCACAAGGTATATTTTTGATTGATGTACCTATTTTGCTTCCATCTTTTTCCTATATATACTTATATAAGCACAGGTATGGCTGTGTGGTTAAGAAGCTCACTTTACAACCATGCTGTTTTGGGTTCAGTCCAACTGTGCAGCACCTTGGGCAAGTGTCTTCCATTATAACCCTGGACTGACCAATATCTTCTGGATATTTTTTTATTCTTTTACTTGTTTCAGTCATTTGACTGCGGCCATGCTGGAGCACTGCCTTGAAACGTTTTTAGTCAAACAAATCAACCTCAGGACTTATTTTTTAAAGCCTAATACTTATTCTATCTTCTTTTTTACCGAACTGCTAAGTTACAGGGACCTAAACGCACCAATACTGATTGTTAAGCACTGATGAGGGTACAAACACAGATAGAAAGACACACACATGGATATCATCATCATCATCATCATCATCATTTAGCGTCCGTTTTCCATGCTAGCATGGGTTGGACGGTTCAACTGGGGTCTGGGGAGCCCGAAGGCTGCACCAGGCCAGTCAGATCTGGCAGTGTTTCTACAGCTGGATGCCCTTCCTAACGCCAACCACTCCGAGAGTGTAGTGGGTGATTTTATGTGCCACCGACACAGGTGCCAGACGAGGCTGGCGAACGGCCACGCTCGGATGGTGTTTTTATGTGCCACCGACACAGGTGCCAGACGAGGCTGGCAGACGGCCACGCTCGGATGGTGTTTTTATGTGCCACCGACACAGGTGCCAGATGAGGCTGGCGGACGGCCACGATCGGATGGTGTTTGTTACGTCCCCAAAGCACGGAGGCCAGTCTATGCGGTACTGGCTACGGCCACGTTCGGATGATTTTCTTGTGTGCCACCGGCACTGGTACCACAAAGATACAAATTCCATTTATGTTCATCTATTTTGATTTGTTTTGATTTGATTTGATTTGATTTGATTTGATTTTCACTTGCCTCAACAGGTCTTCACAAGTGTCACAAGAAGGAAGGTATGCATAGGTGGACTGTCTACGTCGCCGGGTCTTCGGATGGTGTCTTTATGTGCCACCGACACAGGTGCCAGATGTGGCTGGCGAACGGCCACGATCGGATGGTTTTCTTGTGTGCCACCGGTACTGGAACCACAAAGATACAAATTCCATTGATGTTCATCTATTTTGATTTGGTTTGATTTTCACTTGCCTCAACAGGTCTTCACAAGTGTCACGCGTGTCACACACTTGCCTCAACAGGTCTCCACAAGTGTCACACACTTGCCTCTGCCTCAACAGGTCTTCACAAGTGTCACACACTTGCCTCTGCCTCAACAGGTCTTCACAAGTGTCATAAGAGGGAAGGTAAGCACAGGTGGACTGACTACGTCGCCGGGTCTTTGGATGGTGGTGGTGTTTTTATGTGCCACCGACACAGGTGCCAGGTGAGGCTGGCGAACGGCCACGATCAGATGGTGTTTGTTGTGCCCACAGCACGGAGGCCAGTCGACGGCCACGTTCGGATGGTTTTCTTGTGTGCCACCGGTACTGGAACCACAAAGATACAAATTCCATTGATATTCATCTATTTTGATTTGGTTTGATTTTCACTTGCCTCAACAGGTCTTCACAAGGGTCACACACTTGCCTCAACAGGTCTCCACAAGTGTCACACACTTGCCTCTGCCTCAACAGGTCTTCACAAGTGTCACACACTTGCCTCAACAGGTCTTCACAAGTGTCATAAGAGGGAAGGTATGCACAGGTGGACTGACTACGTCGCCGGGTCTTCGGATGGTGTCTTTATGTGCCAGATGAGGCTGGCGAACGGCCACGATCGGATGGTGTGTGTGTTGTGCCCACAGCACGGAGGCCAGTCGATGCGGTACTGGTTACGGCCACGTTTGGGTGGTTTTCTTGTGTGCCACCGGCACTGGTACCACGAAGAATACAATTCCACTGATGTTCATCTATTTTGATTTGTTTTGATTTGATTTGATTTTCACTTGCCTCAACAGGTCTTCATAAGTGTCACAAGAAGGAAGGTATGCACAGGACTGACTACGTCCCCGGTCGGGGCCACGGGTTATGGCCTGACTAGTCTTGCCGGGTCTTCTCATGCACAGCATACTTCCATAGGTCTCGGTCTCTAGACATTTCCTTAGTGAGACCTAAAGTTCGAAGGTCGTGCTTCACCACCTCGTCCCAGGTTTTCCTGGGTCTACCTCTTCCACAGGTTCCCTCCACTGCTAGGGTGTAGCACTTTTGCACACAACTATCTTCAGCCTTTTGCACACAACTATCTTCAGCCTTTCTTGTCACATGACCATACCAGCGCAGCCGTCTCTCTTGCACGCCACAACTGACGCTTCTTAGGTTCAACTTTTCTCTCAAGGAACTTACACTCTGACGATTATGAACACTGACATTACACATCCATCGGAGCATACTGGCTTCATTTCTTGCGAGCTTACGCATATCCTCAGCAGTCACGGCCCATGTTTCACTACCATGTAGCATGGCTGTACGTACACATGCATCATACAGTCTGCCTTTTACTCTGAGCGAGAGGCCTTTTGTCACCAGCAGGGGTAAGAGCTCTCTAAACTTTGCCCAGGCTATTCTTACTCTAGCAGTTACACTTTCAGCACACCCACCCCCGCTACTGAC
Source organism: Octopus sinensis (assembly GCF_006345805.1). Classification (NCBI taxonomy): domain Eukaryota; kingdom Metazoa; phylum Mollusca; class Cephalopoda; order Octopoda; family Octopodidae; genus Octopus; species Octopus sinensis. The sequence continues at coordinate 175,466,076 of NC_042997.1, forward strand.
TTGGTCTCCTAGGTAGCGGAAGCTATCAACTACTTCTAGTTTGTCTCCCTGGAACGTGGCAGAAGTTGGTCTCTGCATATTTCCAGTGTTTATTGCTCCTGAGCATTTGCCACAGACAAAAACTATTTTCCTAGTTAGCCTTCCTTTGACATTGCTGCACCTCTTATGTGTCCATAGCTTACACTTGGTGCATCTTATATATATATATATATATATATATATATTATATATATATAATATATATATATATGTACGTACATATATACACAGCAGGCATCTTTCAGTTTCTGTCTAACAAATCCACTCACAAGGCTTTGGTTAGCCCAAAGCTTTAGTAGAAGACACTTGCCCAAGGTACCTTGCAGTGGGACTGAACCCAGATCCATGTGGTTGGGAAGCAAGCTTCATACCACACAGCCACTCCTGCATGTATTTTTCCTGCAAATTTGTTCACAAATCTCTGCAGGCTTGTCTATATTTTGCACTCTTTGTGTCTGAGCCTATTTATCTACCTGAAAATATGTCTATAAATTTCTGTATGTGAATGTGTGCATGCCCTAATTTTTTCATAAGAGCTTCTAGGTATGCCTGCCCACTTTTGTATGTTTATATGCAGTTGTGTGTTTGTGTGTGTGTTTCTATATTTATTGCTTGTGTATTTCTGTGTATACATATCTTTGTATTTGTGTATGTTTACATTGATAAGTGTGAAGTTGTTCTATACCTGCCTTCATTCCCTACTTAAGTCACCTTCCTTTGTGGAATCTATGACAAACTTTGTCATTAATAAAACAATGGTGTTCCCATGGACAACCGAATTTAAATGCCTCTTATTGCCTCAAATACAAAACAAAAGTACCGCAACATCAAACTCACACACACTTATCATTTTATGTGTTTTCTTTTTGTCATGCTTCCATGAATAGATGGGTCGTCTTCAGTTTAGTGTCTTATCACTCGTTACAGTTACCTTTCAGCTGCTTTGTGAGATTCAGCCTCCTGGGATCAGCCTTAAGCATTTCTTCTCATGTCTACTTCACTCTGTCTTCTCAACAGCTTCCTTCAATCTTGGTAGCTTTACTCATGGTTCCAGGTTCAGTCCTATTGCATGGCACCCTGGGCAACCAAAGCGTGATGAGTGGATTTGGTAGACAAAAACTGAAAAAACCCTGTCATATATATATATATATATATATATATATATATATGTAATAATATAAATATATGCATATACACATATATGTACATAATTACAGCTATATGTATATATACATGTATATATGGGTACAGGACATCAAAAAAATGTTGAACACAATGAGAAACGAAAACATAAAAACAAATACATGGAAACAAACTTTTTTTCAAACAATGAAAAAAAAGAAAAGACATACAACACAAGAAATATTCCCCTTCTTCAGTTGTCCCTGTTTCATCTACTACGTGTTTATATATATATATATATATCTGTGTGTGTCGTTGCCCCTAACCACTGCTTGAAAACTGGTGTTGGTGTGTTTACATCCTTGTAACTTAACAGTTTAGCAAAAGATACCAATTGAATAAGTGTCATGCTTAACAAAAGAGAAATAAGTATTGGGGTCAACTGATTCAACTAAAACTTCTTTAAGGCAGTGCCCCCAGCATAGCCATAGTCTAATGACTGAAACAAGTAAAAAACAAAAGACAACTGATCCTTCTTACACCCAGCTTTCCTCTCAGCTCATTTGTGCTCCTTTGATCATTCACACTTATATTATACAAGCTGAGTAAGCTTCCCGGCCTCTGTACATCCTATTCATTCAACACCCATGTTTCACTACCATACAGTATCTTACATCATACACAAACATCATACTCCTTTGTTGGCAGCAAAGGTAATAGCTCTTTGGACTGTTTCCACTTTATTCATACTCTGACCACTGTGCTTTCGGAACTTCCACGTCAACTGTTGATAAGGTCACCTTGATAACAAAAGCTATCAACTACTTCTTGGTATCCTTCCAAGTGTCTGAAGGATGGTATTTCATGGCTACTCATACTGTTAACTTGTATGTCATTCCTCTGCATCTTGGATGCACTCATAAGTTACACTGTATGGATTTCCTAATACCTTTTCTGCATATCAAGCATGGATGGCTTCTTCCTAAATATCAGTAGTGTCCCATCTTCTTGTTAAGATTTTTCTCTTTGTTAAGTTTACCTTAAGGCCTCTCAATTCTAGGCCTTAGTTTCATGTTTGTAATTTTTTCAGTGGGACCTATGAGAACTAGGTCATTGGCATACTGGAGTTCCCACAGGCAACCAATTTTAAACCCATTTTATTGCCTCAAATACAAAATAAACAGTACAACAACAAAAACAAAGTAAACATGCATTCTAGTAGTAGTAGTAGTAGTAGTAAAGCAATCAGTTTGTAGAGTTGTTAGAGCAACAGATAGAATGCTTGTGATATTTATTCCATCTTTGCACTCTGAGCTCGAATCTCTCCTAGGCAAACTTTGTCCTTCATCCTTTTTATAGTTGATAAGTAAAGTACCAGCCCAACACTACTCTCTATTTTATCTTTCACTTTGTTACATCATAAGTCTCATAATATCATCTGTTGAGTGAAGAGTAGGAGGGCCTTTGGGTCTGCTCATGACCATTAGTGAAAGCATAGTATGTGCTACTAAATCATCCTTGATTACAAGTGATAATAGTAGTAGTGGTGGTGGTGGTGGCAGTGGTGGCAGCAACAACAACAACTACACTTGTTCTTCAACTCAGATTCCCCAGTTATTTCTCTGTTGAATTTAAAAGTTAGAGAACAAATATAAGGTGAAATATAAGAAGATAATGTTTCCTGGTTCAGGTACAGTTTTCTTCATTTACGCCTCACTTACTGTCATTGCCCTCATCCGGAACTGACCCAGAAACACAATAGAGAGAATAATAAAAGTGGGTAACCTTAGCTCTGTTATAACCTTAGCTTTGTTACCTGATCTCTTAGAAATAGCCCTAAGACCTTCCTCGAATTAGAACACACTATCTTAAAAAAAATGTAATAAAAAAAAGATACATTGGATAAGGTAGTCGTGGACATAAGGAAAGATGGGATTGCCAAGGCTGGAACAGCTTTGATCACACACACACATGCTAACTAACATTCTCTCATTCACAAACATATACAGGATTTTTTTCTAAATATATTTATGGTTAAAGGGATTTGATATATATAGTATTTCTGACATGTAGCAAAGAAAAGGGTATAAGTTTTGTGGATCAGTATTAATTATGGTGGTAACGGTACAATTACATCTTAGAAAATACATTGATTTTTAGCATAATTTTGAACACAAGAATATAGGTCCTCTGTATAGTAGTTTGACCTACTTGACTACTCTTCCCTTCTAAGCACATTCTATGGTCTTTAAAAAAAGTTCACATTAGATAATATCATACCTGAAAAAACAATGGGTGTTCAAGGCTGAATCACAGAAGTCTGTTTGCTCAGGCTTGACCTGGAGTTAAACAATAACAAAAGCATAGATTCTTTATAAGAATATACAGGGTATGGTATATAAATTGTTGTCTAAATTATGAAAAACTGAAAATATCACTGACATCTCATTTTGACATATATTTAACAAAATTATATAAAAATATCTTAAAATACTAAAGAGTAAATTTATTCAAGAAAATCGCCATTGGCTTCAACCTCCACCGCCAGATGACTTCAGAATCTCCTGCAACTCTTCTGGATGGTCTCCTTGTTTAAGTTGGTGAATGCTGCCATAACCCTTGTCCTCAATTCATGTTTGGTGTTACAAAGAGTTTTGTTGGTCTCACTCAACTGTGCCCCACACATAATAATAATCAAGGGGGCTGCAGTCTGGGCAGTTAGGTGGCCAGATGTTAAGGGTGATGTGGTCACAGAAATTGTCTGACAGCCATGACTGGGTTCTCCTGCTTGTGTGGCATGGTGCAGAGTCCTGTTGCCAGACATAGGGTCTTGCAGCAGCCACCTTCTTGACCCAGGGCAGCACAACCTCCTCTGGACACTTGATGTAGGCTTCCGTGTTGAGTCTGAGGCCATATGGGAAGATGAACGGAGGCATAACATCACCATCACTAGTGATCACTCCAAACAACATGATGTTGACTGGATGTTTGATTTTTATCACTCTCGATACATGTTTTGGGGACACAGCAAACACTCAGATTGACACCCAAACACTCTGAAATTGGAGCTTCCATTGCGAATGCCAAACAGTACAGCATGTCATTTTCAAATTTTGCTCAAGAACACGAGACACTGCTGGCATGGGAATTGAAACCTTGATCTTTCAATTGTGAGTGCAACACCCTAACCACTAAGCCACATACCTTCTAAAGATACATATGGAAATTGTAGTTGTAACCGATGCCAGTGCTGCCTGACTGGCTCTCGTGCTGGTCACATGCAATAAGCACCATTCATTCATGGGTTGTTGCAGTGTTTCCTGACTGGCTCCCAGTGCTGGTGGCACGTAAAAAGCACCATCTGAACGTGGCCGATACCAGTGCTGCCTGACTGGCTCCCTTGCCGGTGGCATGTAAAAAGCACCTACTACACTCTCGGAGTGGTTGGCATTAGGTAGGGCATCCAGCTGTAGAAACCTTGTCAGATCAGATTGGAGCTTAGTGTGGCGTCCTGGCTTGTCAGTCCCCAGTCAAACCATCCAACCCATGCCAGCATGGAAAATAGACATTAAACAATGATGATGATGATGTCTAGGGAATATTCAGCTGTATATATGTTGATTTAGTCAAGTAAGTAGTCAAGTTGATCAAACAACTGAATACTCGTCATTGAAACCAATGGAGATTGATTTACTTGACTTACGTGTGCCTGTGTATGTGTAACTCTCACTTAAGATTAAGTATGTCAGTTACCTATATACATCTGATAGAATTTCAGATATTTCATTTATCCATTTATCAGTAGGGATTGGTGTTCTATATTATTGTTGTTTGGTAACTTGTCTTTACTCACGTTGTCATTTTCACAAGCGAAAGCAGCAGCAACAATGACAACAATAAATAGAAAAGAAAGCAAAGCTGGCCAAGGCCGACACTGACTATAAGCAAAACAACAACAGCACTAATAATAATAATAATAATGATAATAATAATAATAATAATTTTTTGCAATATCCTGTCACTTGGATAAATAATGGCTTGAAAAGTTATGTACCTCATGAATGTACTGAAAGACCTCTTCAGATTGTATTCTTGAAAGATTATTTTGGAGGCAGATAAACAAGAAGGAGAATGTAAAATTTTGGATTCAGCTATAGTTCTTTTCTGGACCACTAACTTCATTTTTAGAGATGGAAGTGTTTTTTTCTTTTTCATTTTTAGCCATTTACATCAATATCACATTAGAGTAACAGGGTAAATGGATGTAAATAAAGAAGAAAATATAAATGTTCATCTACAGATGAATAGTCCAATTCATGACCGGAAGAAAAGAAATAAATGATAAAGTAATAGGTTTGGTGATGCAAACAGAAAAATAGAACTCAAAATATGTCTATATATGTAATTCAGTTGGTTATTAATAAGAAAACATATATAAAATATTTCATTGGATAATGGAGATGACCAACTCAATAGAATAGTAGCTAAGATGCTTAACCCTTTTGATACCAACCCGCCTGAAACTGCCTCTGGTTCTGTAGTACAATTGTTTTGTTTTCAAAAGTTCTGAATTAAAATCTTCCACCAAACCTTAGTCACAATTTATGTTCCTAACACTAGCTTAATTATAACTAAGATATTTTACTAAACTCTTTGTTATACTTTAAATTAATTGAAAGAAACACAGAGTATCTCAGCAGAAATATGGTAACATAAGGGTTAATACTGTAATTCTGAATCATTTTTTTACCTATGGACCCCTGTGATAACTATTTTATTCTGGTGGACCCCCATAACCAGCCAATCAAACCTAATTTTATAGATACTTCTTTCAAAATTCCTATTTTATTTTTTACAGTAACTTGTGTAGGATGAACTATGTAAAACATTTGATAAAGGAATTTAGCTGTTTCTTGCATTTTTTCATGGACCCTAACGGTGCTACTGTAGATCGCCAATTTACTATTTTGCTTGAGCGGACCTCCAAAAATCTTATATGGGCCCCAGTTGAGAACCACTGCTTTATGGCATCTAGTTTAGTACCTTACTGTTTGCAAGTTCGAATCCCTTTATGACTGAGCTTAGTCTTTGTAATCCCATCAGTGGTTACAAAATTGTACATCAAGGAAACATCCAAAGATTGATTCCAATTATTATACACTTCCTTCAACACAAAAATTGTCCATGTAAAAGTGTTAAAAAATAATATAAACAATTTTGTTAATTAATAAATTTTCTAAATATCCAATTATTATTAGCTACTCTCAAATATTAATACTAAATGGAACAAAATCAATATTTTGTTATGGCAGCAAGATTTCAGCTTATTCTAATTTTATTATTCTAATATTACTGCTACAACAGCATTGGATATGGAATGAGCTTTAGTAAGACATCCCTAAGCACTAAGTCAAAAATTCAAACCTCAAGTATATAACTAAATTTACCTACTTCAGCTAAAGGACAAGCTGGTAAAATATATATCTGTTGTTCTCTTGGTGTTATGAAGGGCATCTGGCCATAGAAAATCTGTTTCAATGAACTCTGTCCATATCATGCAAGATTGAAGAAATGGATATTAAAATTTTGCTTAGTGCTAAACTGGCCCCAGTTGAGTAAACCTATGACCAAAGGCATCCAAGACATGGCCATTCTATCTTATTGTCATAATATAATAGTGTGTTCTATCCATTTTTTATCCATATAACAATGCTTTAACCCTTTCATTACTGTATTTATTTTGAGATGCTCTGTGTTTCTTTCAATTACTTTAAATATAACAAAGAATTTAGTAAAATAACATAGTTATCATTCAGCTAGTGTTAGGAACATAAATTGCGACTAAGGTTTGGTGGAAGATTTTAATTCAAAACTTATGAAAACAAGACATTTGTACTCAGAGCTAGTTTCAGCAGGGTTGGTAACGAAAGGTTTAATTATAAGCATTAATTAGTGATTGCATGATTTTAGTTCAAGGGAGGGAAGGAAGAAGGTTTTGTGAGTCGTGAAAATTCATGCCTCTTTTAATTTGTTTATCCACCTTCACTGTCGCTGTCATTGATAATACTTTCCTTTGTCACCTCAGAGATGTACAGATTCAATAGGTTTGGTTTGCAGTATCTATTGCCTATTTATTGAATCAACAGTGACTGGAAGCCTATCAATATTGGTATTGGACTTAAGGCAGTGAGCTGGCAGAATTGCTAGCACACCAGGCAAAATGCTTGTCCATTTTTATGTTCTGAGTTCAAATTCAACTGAAGTCGACTTTACTTTTCATCCTTTCAAGGTTGATGAAATCAGTACTAGTTGAGGACTGGGGATGATGTAATGGACTTGCCCCTTCCCCGAAATTATTGGCCTTGTGCCAATATTTGAAAACAATATTAGTATTGCAGTTCTATATTTAAGAGATGAGGAATTATGTACATTATTTACATTTGATGGATATTTGTACTCATCTTGTTTGTTGTTA
>NC_042997.1:175478711-175541211 GCF_006345805.1 Octopus sinensis
CTCTCTCTCTCTCTCTCAGACACACACACACACATGTAATGAGACATTAAACACCTTGTAGGATTGAGTTGCTGATTTAATATAATTACTCACACACATACACACATTCTTACACACACACACATATATATAAAAGGTGTGTTACTTGGCACCCATATATCAATGTGTCTTTTGTCTGTTGCTGACCTGAAACACAAGCAGATTTCTGTTCACTTACACTAATAGAGACATTCTAGATTCACTGACGGCCGACCGATGGTATTGTATTGTTTTACACAACTACTCTTGAGACCAACTTGTGAGTACCCTCCCTGCACACCCTGCGCACAATTGCACATATTTTTATCTCTCATTCACATCTTTGGTATCTACCTGTTGCCTGGAATTAAGCAGTGACATTTACCTCTCAACCCCACATTCTCACCACATATGAAAGAGAAATTCCTTCTCTGTACTGGTTAACAAAAAGGCCAGTATTTCACGAGTTTGTTCGCCACCCTTGATATATCATTTCATCATCAGTTGATCCAGTGAAGATTATTGAGTTGTACTGTAGTCACCTAACCAGATGTTATTCAATTGCATCAGCCACTGATAAATGGATTTTGTTGACTTCACCAATGACGGATATGCGTGAGTAGGTTCTCTTAAAGAAATTGATACTGAAATCATTCAGATACACTAATATTGTTTCAAACATACAAACAGAAAGATATTTAGTATGCAGATAAAAATTTGCCTCTAATTTAATCATATAGACTTGTGTTTTGATATATGTACATAATTTATCACTATTTACCATCTTCTGTGTGAGTTTACCAGTTTGTTTGCATATCTGTCATAATATAGCTATATATATATGTGTGTGTGTGTACGTACATATATACAGAAAAATACACGTGCACGTATGAAAAATTATATCAGGTGAAAACTGTGGTTATTATTGTATTTTTGTTTCACTATAAAATTAGTTTTGATAAGAATTCAAGAGAAAATCTCTTTCTAGAAAGTAAATATTGATTTTTAATTGTCAGTGAGTCACAATTTACAAAGAAATTTTAATTGTGAAACAAAAATCTGGTGTTTTTAACAGATTACAAAAACACACTCATACGCCTTTGATAATTATTTTTGTTAGTTATGTGTATGCATAAAAGAAGTTATGACATTTTATTTTTAAAATATAATTAAAGGCATTGAGTGCAATAGTCCACTATCTCAGCACCTCCAGCATGTCATAATTGTTGGGTTAGGGAGAGTTACCAAGTGTCAGTGCATGATTGTGCATGCACACGTGTGTGTGTGTGTGTGTGTTACTGCCTTCGTAGCTTGATATTTTGTGACAACTGAAAATGAATGTCTCCATCATGCAAGCAGTGTCTTTCATTCCCAGTCTTTCATGGAAACATATCTGGTCATGAAGAAATATTACCTTACTTAGAAACAGGTGAGAGTTGGCATCAGGAAGGGCATCCAGCCGTAGAGAAATATTTACCTCAACAAAAATTTCATCCAATTTATGTAAGCATAGAAAATTGGACATTAAAACAATGTTGATGATTTTACACACACACACACACACATTGATATAGATACATACATACAGACATACATACATACATACATGCATGCATGCATGTATGTATGTATGCATGCATGCATACATACATACACATATACATACAAGTGCCATCTGTGAGTGGAACAGTAAAAATATGCAAGACTTTTCTCAAGTTCCAAATGTGAATTTGTCTGTGTTAACTACATCCCAAAGGTGGTACCTTGTGTCTTTATTAAAAATTGGCTCCCTCCTCAGTGAAAGATTTATAATAATTAAAAAATAGAAGACACGCACACACACACATAGATATTGTAATAAATTTGCGTATGACTTAAAGGTCTTATCTATCTTCAGATAAAATGTGACATTTTATGAGAGTGACAGTTGGCCAAGTTTATAGGCATGTTTGCTTATTTGTCCCAATCACAGTCTCACTATCTCTGAATACTTTCCAAGATTAGATATGACTTTCTGATGGTAGAAACTGTCAGTGTGGTTCAATTTAAAAAACAAAAAGAATCATAAATTAGTTATTTGAAAATTCACTTTTTCATCTTTAAATGTTATTACTTTTGTAGGGGTACAAAAGAGATACAAAGGTATAGAAAGGTTTTAAGAACCAGTAGCTTGGTTTGTGGTACCTATGAAGGAAGCTTTGATGCAGCTCTGTTTGAAAGTTTTTACCAAATATTTGGTCAACTATCTCTGTAATCAAGGTCTACATACTCAGAACTGAGCGAGTAGGGAAATTTAGGCATTTCTTACAATATCTACAGCCCTGTAGGAGTAGATTAAATCAGTAAGCCATTCTGGTGGTATTACTCTGCAATCACCTCCATTAGGTTTAAGGAGTGAGGTTATACTTGGGATATCAGTAGCAACTGAACATAAAAACATTGATAGATTCACATGTTATCTCAATGACGTATGATGGCCATCTGGAGAAAGTCTTATAGATGTATGGTAGTTATATGGAGAAACTCTTACAAATGAAAGAAATCCCAGTTCAGGTTTGGTTATCTGATAAGCATATGTTTGGGTCTTTGTCGCTTGAAATTTGTCTATCTTCTTCCATCCTGTGTAGGAGTTCAAAATCCCTAAATAAAATAAATAAATCAATATCAAACTAATTTATTAGTTCAGAAGCTTAGGGAATTTTTTTTTCTTTTACTTTATCAAATGTAATACTATGAGTTGCTTTACTTCTCTTTTTATTTATTCCTCTCTACCATTTGAAAACACTTTCCTTAAATCACACCTTGCTCTCTTAAAAATAGAAGGACACATTGATTGGATAATGTAGTTTTTGATAAAACTTGGATAATGTAGTTTTAGAATAAAAGAAGGGATGGTCATCACTTGAATGTCTTTGATTATAGGTCTGCTAACAAAGGCTGATCTGGTGCTAAAAAAACAAAATTATTCTCAAGCACGATTGAAATTTTAATACTTCAGTTTAACATTTTGGCAACAAAGTCTAATTATTGATATTTCAACATAAAAGATGACAGAACCACTCTTATAAATTCTATAAGATTAAAGATTAAAATAGAATTCAGAATAAAAAGGGTATTTTTGTTCATTCTACTTTAATATTTTTTTTTTAATCAACAAAAAAAAGAGTGAAAAAGTTATTTTGATAGTTTGGTCCAGATGAAGAAGCTTTGCCCATGGCCTTTACAAGCTTCCCCAGATTGGTGAGATCAATGCCATTTAAACTATTGCAGATGAGAAAATAAAGTAAATCTTACCCTACTTAGTGTCTTGTCATAGCAAGAACACATCATCATCATAATGCTCATTTCTCCATGCTTGCAAGAGTGGGATAGAATTTGTCGAGGCACATGTTCTATAGCCAGATGCCTTTCCCGTCACCAACCTTCACCTACTTTCAAGTACAGAATATTTCCCCCATGACCAGTCATGTTTTCATGGAAGACTGGAAATATAGAGCACTGCTTTCATGATGGTGATACTTGCTTATGACTATCTTGCAATGTCAATGAAAGGAAACAGTAACACACACAGATACATATACATGATGGGCTTCTTCCAGTTTTTGTCTACCAAATCAATTCACAAGTCTTTGGTCAGCCTGGGGTTATAGTAGAAGATACTTACCCAAAACCATGTGGTTGAAAAGCAAATTTCTTACCATACAACCACACTTGTGCCTATCACAACCATGCTTGCACTTAGATATTAAATCATATATATTTCTTTATTAAATCATATATATTTCTTTACTGCCTACAAGAGGCTAAACATAGAGGGGACAAACAAGGTCAGACAAACAGATTAAGTCGATTACATCGACCCCAGTGCGAAACTGGTGCTTTATTTATCTACCTCGAAAGGATGAAAGGCAAAGTCGACCTCGGCGGAATTTGAACTCAGAACTTAACGACAGACGAAATACCGCTAAGCATTCCGCCCGGCGTGCTAACGTTTCTGCCAGCTCGCAGAATAGTCTTAGATACACTATAGGTGACGACAGAAAGACTGCATGGTCATGGTTGGTGTGCCTTTCACATATGTCCATTCAATCATGATTGAATTACAGCTAAACAATAACACAACCACCACATGTCAGACTAACCTTCCTGCAATTTCGCCGTTTGTATCCGATTCTTCTCTTCAAACACATTACAGTAAACATATACAGTTCTTCATTCTAACAACTGTTATTCTACTCTGTGAAAATGATTTTTCCTTCTTCAATGTATTTCTGCAATGCACTGACCTCTGATCTTTCCAACTGAGTGCCCCTCATGCTGGAGGCAATATATTTCATTACTCAGAAGCTTCCATGTATGAAAAGAAAAAAGATATATCTCTCAGAGGTTTCTCTCAAATACCATCATCACCACTACCACTACCACCACTGCCATTGCTATCATCATTGGCGTCATCATTATTAATGTTGTTTATTTAACTCCAAGTCAGCTTTGATCCAGGTGAAATACGATAAAATGTGTTCCAGCTTTTAATGCTTCATTTTCCCATCATATTTCTTTTCTTTTCCTGTTTTGACTAATTATGTTTTTCCTTCCATTAGACAGTAAGGTGCAATTTGAGAGAAATTTGGGTGATATCTGTAACAGATAAAGCACCCACTTAGACTCTGTTATTAGTTTGTTATAGTGAAATCGGCTCCAATCAAAAGTGTTCCAAATATGACCATTCATCTTAGTATTTTTAAATTGCATTGAGGGCCACTTTATCAAATGTGCCCTCCCTTTTTTTTTCTTTGAAACAAAAAAAAAACAGTTGGGTATGATTTGAAGGAAGTTTGGCTACTGTTTCTAGTAGATTCAGCTTCTCCATACAGGGTCCTTCATTGGCATATTTTCACTTCTAATGTATCATCCTTGATGATATATTTCTGACATAATTTTTATTAAGCAATAAAAGTTTTTATGCTTTATGTACTAGTTTAGGTTTTCAGAAATATTAGCAAATTTGTGCCTGTTTGCGTATTTGTGTGTGTGTGGGTTGTGCTTGTTTTGTGGTGTATGTGTGTTTGACTTAAATCTGAAACTATAGAATATGAAATTATGTAATTTGTTGTAGCAGCATGCAACAACAGGAAGTGTGTGGAAAATATGTGACAAGTAATAACTCATAAGTTATATTGTGTACACAATCTTATTTCCATTTATTTTATGGGTGGAAGTAGACTGCAGTGTTTTTATAAAAAGTTATAGGATTTAATGCAGTAAAAGTCATTTCATTAACTCACAGTGAAAGGATGTTTATTTGACTGTTGAAAAACAAAAAGTTATATCAAATTCTGAATAAAAAATCTTAAGAACTATGTGTTTGAGATACAAAGATTGCTTTTGTCATACATCAACAAATCACCCCCCAGTAAAGGAGAACAACTATGTGCAGAATCAGTCCTGTCTTTTGCTTAAGATTGAATCAAATTTCACTGTTTCAGAATATTTTTAAATATGCATCTTAAAGATTTGTCCCCCCCCCCCCGCTCATTTTTCTCACACAGAAACACTATTAAGTCATGTCTTTTGCTTCCTTCTCTGTTTTAATTTGTGTATTCTGCAGTTATTGTCAAGTGTTTTATTTCCCTGTGTGTGTGTGTGTGTGTGTGTGGATAATATATATATGTGTGTGTGTGGATAATATATATGTGTGTGTGTGTATGCATATATATATATATATATATATATATATATATATATATATATATATATATCATCATCAATTAATGTCCACTTCCATGCTGGCATGGGTTGGACAGTTTAACAGGGTCCAAAGTGGCGCAAAGTTGCATCATGTTCCATGTCAGCTTTGACATGTAAATGTAATGTGTGTGAGTGTATGTATATGTATGTATGTGTGTGTGTGTGTTTATATCTACTACATATGTGGGGAATTCTTTCTGTGGGCGTGTTTGTTTATGGAGTTGTTAGCTAACTCCTACATCATTTTATTGATTTTGATGAAACTTGACACATGAGTAGAACGCATGTCTGGAAACTTTGTGACATAATTAGATTGTTGAAAAAATCGATAATAAGGCCCCTGCAAGAGATCCTTATATCTTCTATATATAACTAATATATTTTACTTAAGCAACCAAGGGAAATAAGCCATAGCACCTGCATTTACAATTGTCAGTTTTTAGCAAAGCGATCAATATTTGATTCTCATTATCAGTGAACCTAATTCTGTATTTTACTACTCACAGTTTTGAACTGCTAAACCTTATTATTGCACTTTCTTGACTTGAATCTTAAACATTAAAGATTTCATTCATACATTTATATACATACATACATTTTTGCACTTATATGTTAGCTTTAATAAATTAGCCTTGATATATAGTTAACCTTTAAAATGCCACATGTAAGAGTAAGAGTGGGTACTTCTACTTCACAAGCTGCTCTAATGTGACAGTGGTGATCTCAAATAAGTCTCCAATTCATTATGTTTGATATTTAATAAATCAAGCAATTATTCTTCATCTATTCTCCTTCAATATCTCGACAGCTATATACATATTGCTGTAATTAATTTAGACATTGCATTAATAGACATTTTTCAACATCTCCAAATAACTAAATGCTAGCAATGCATGCAGGGTTTTCAATTAAATTTGATTAGACTTTGAATGCCCATAACTTCGATAATTCTGCATTTTTCCATTTTTCCAGTAGATAAATATTTGATTCCAGAATGTATTTAATATGTGTGTCCCAATCCTGCTTTTTCTCACAGACAGCTCTATTTCAGAAAATTTATTCATCTATGCTCCCAACAGCAAAGCCAAAAACATTGTGTATCACGAAGCCCTCTTTAAGACTGACAATCTCACTCGCCAACCTCCACTAACCTCTCTCGCCAACCTCTGACAACTTCTCTCGCCAACCTCTGACAACTTCTCTCGCCAACCTCTGACAACTTTTCTCGCCAACCTCTGACAACCTCTCTCACCAACCTCTGACAACCCCTCTCGCCAACCTCCGACGATTTCTCTCGATAACCTCTGACAATCTCTCTCACCAACCTCTAACGATCTCTCTTGCCAACCTGTGACAAGTCTCTCTCACCAACCTGTGACAATCTCTCTCACCAACCGCCAACAAGCTCTCCCCTCCTCTAGCTGACAGTTTTTTGTACTTTTTCACGGCAGGAAATACACCTTTTGTGGCAGTTATAACAAAATTGCATTTTTATATCAGAGTAATAAGGCATTTAAATAGAACAAGTTTACCCTTGGGAATTACTGGTACACCATCTAGTATATATATATATATATATATATATATATATATATATATATATATATATACTCTTTTACTTGTTTCAGTCATTTGACTGCGGCCATGCTGAAACACCCACTTTAGTTGAGCAAATCGACCCCAAGACTTATTCTTTGTAAGCCTAGTACTTATTCTATTGGTCTCTTTTGCCGAACTGCTAAGTTACGGGTACTTAAACACACCAGCATCGTTTGTCAAGCAATGTTGTGGGGACAAACAAATACACACAAACACACACACATATATATATATATATATATATATATATATATATATATGACGGGCTTCTTTCAGTTTCCATCCACCAAATCCACTCACAAAACTTTGGTCGGCCTGAGGCTATAGTAGAAGACACTTGCCCAAGGTGCCACACAGTGGGACTGAACCAAGAACCATACCATGTGGTTGGTAAGGAAGCTACTTACCACACAGCCACTCCTGCATATATATATATATATATATATATATATATATATATATATGCTTACTTTGAACTATTGCTATACTGGTTTAGTGATATTTTAGAATTGTTACATATCCTATCCTTACACATTATTTTAGGAAAAGGTCTTTGGGCATCAATGAAGAGCAGCTTTCAGGAAGAAAGCTGCATAGAACCAACCAATCCTTATTCAAGAAATAAAAGAAACAAAGCATAAAAGATATTTCTAAAAGACACAAATTGTTTTATTTCCCAAACTTGTGTGAAAGTGAATTGTTAAAAAAAAAAGAAATGAAAGACAATATGAGGACCAGTGTGTGTGTGTGAGGGAGAGAGAAAAGATTTGTTAGTTACTATTTAAGAGTGTCTCTTTTTTTTTTTTTTTGTATGTAATAGTCTTTCTTTAGGGATGTGTCATCAGTTATTAAGTTACGGAACTTCATCCTTGACTACATCAAGTCTAGTGTTTTAATGCAATTCAAATACACACTCACATTGTATTATATTATATTCCCCCTGCTATATACTGAAAAAGTTAACACAGAAGAAAGTAATTTATTTTACACTCCTTACCTAAATATCATTTGAAATCACAGGTTGTGTTGTGTCTGCTGTGTTAAACTCATCTTGTCTTAATTTTAGCCTAAACTCTGCTTGTACAGTGGTTGATTGTTTGTACTCAGGAAGTCAATACTTAAATAAATTGACTGAAACTTAAACAAGAGCTCTTAATTTAGTCAGTATTAGGCTCATTATGATTTGTTAGCTATTTTGATGAATATGTTGTGTTACTATGTTAGATTGCTTTTCAAATTAAAAACTTTAGAGATAGTAGGGCATGTTATCATTGGTTGAACAAAAATGTATTTTTATTTAATCAGTTAAAGCTGATGGATTCTTAAACTTCTATGTGGCATTTTTCTTGGGATTAATTAGCAGTAACACTGGTATTTTTGTTTATTAAATTTGAATGAAAATGAAATAGTTAACCATGAGGTAACAGAAAATCTAATCTATAAGGTCTAATAATTTATCTCTTATCTATCTAGTTTGTGTTTTATGCTTGGGTCGGGCTGCGTGTTGTGTTCTTGAGCAAGACACTTTATTTCACGTTGCTCCAGTTCACTCAGCTGTAGAAATGAGTTGCGACGTCACAGGTGCCAAGCTGTATCGGCCCTTGCCTTTCCCTTGGACAACATCAGTGACGTGGAGAGGGGAGACCGGTATGCATGGGCGACTGCTGGTCTTCCATAAAACAACCTTGCCCAGACTTGTGCCTCAGAGGGTAACTCTCTAGGTGCAAACCCATGGTCAGTGTCTGACCGAAGGGGGTCATTAAAAAATATTTATGAAATTCTTATAAATTCCAATGGCCTTTGATAGTCATGAAAAGGGATTGTGGATAATTGTCTCTGATGACATAATGTTTTTTACTGGATAATACATTTCACATAACTATATATACTGAAGTTTTAATTGATGGCACATAGATTCTGACAAGTCTTAAAACTATATTGACTTCAACCAATTAATTCTAATCCTAATGTAGGAGAACTTTAAAGCATTCCCAGCCACATAGTTCCAAGTTCAGTCCCACTGTGTGACACCTAGGTCAAGTATCTTCTACTGTAGCCTCGGGCCAACCAAAGCCCTATGAGTGAATTTGGTAGACAAACTGAAAGATGTACATAAGTGTGTGTGTTTATATCTGTGTCTACCCCCTCCCCTTGCTTAGCAACCGCTGTAGGGATGTTCTCGTCCCTGTAACTTAGTGGTTCAGCAAAAAGCAACCAATTGAATAAGTGTCAGGCTTATAAAAATAAGTGTTGAGGTTGATTGAAAATTCTTCAAGGTGGTGTGCCAGCAGGGCCGCAGTCTAATGACTGAAACAAGTAAAAGATAAAAGAATAATTTGCTAGCATGGGACACGGACATTGATGATTATGTTTTACACACACACACACACACCTTTGCATTGAGCTAACAATTAAAAAATACCCCTGGAAGTGGGAAGTATTCCTCTGTCTTCCAGAATACCATGGAAGGATTTGAACCTAGCACTACAATCTAAAAAAAATTATAAAATATTTGTCAGTTTTGCAGAATTCCTGGCCTTTATCATGTCTTACAGCAGAACACTCCTGCAAATATAGGTACCGATTAGTGCCTCTCTGTCTTTCTCTGTCTCTTACACTCCCTTTCATCTTCTACTTCCCTCTCAGTTGGAAATTGCCTCTATTTTTGTCTTTTGCTCTCCTAGTGATTAATTCAAGATTGCCTCTATGGTATCAATTTACTGGAGGGAAAACTGAGCCATCAGGTGCTAAGTGCTTTCTTTTTGCCAGTGATATAGTGCAGTGCCAATGACAGAATACAAATTGTTGAACTTTCAACCAGTAGGTTTTACGCGTATGCACCACAAGTTTTTATATACACACAGACACATATATATTAAAGAATTAGAAAAGTATAAGGTGATGCTAACTGGTTTTAACAAGCAGTATAAATCATCCTATATTTTGTATATTTACAGGTTGGAGAAAGATTATACAGCCCTGAAGAGTAAAGAAAATGAAGAACAGATTGAATTACGGGTATGTTGAATTTTTTTTTCTTTGTATTTTGGGTTTTTTTGGTTTTTTTTGCTTTTAGTTTTCCAGCTAAACAGTTGCCTGCATGTGGAAGTTACCTTGTATTGTACAGTTGAAGATACTGCCCATTATCTTACTATCATTCAATTGCTGAGCCCACCATCATAATCCCTGCATGATGAATATCAAGAAAGCAAAGGCTATTTTCATGCATTTCATGACATTATGAACTGTCTTACTTCCCAAGAGTTGGTATTCATTGAGAACTTCTTCCAGTATTTTTTACCTGTACAGCTGCAAGCGAACTACTTGGAGATTTGAGGATTGCAAGTTTTGGTTGTGTGAGAGATGTGGAGAAGCTTACCTCAGGGGATAGTAAGGTCACACCCATTTAGCTATCAGGTTTGTCAAAAGTGGCAAGCTGGCAGAAACGTTAGCACCCTGGGCAAAATGCTTAGCGGTATTTCGTCTTCCATTACGTTCTGAGTTCAAATTCTGCCGAGGTCGACTTTGCCTTTCATCCTTTTGGGGTCAATAAATTAAGTACCAGTTACACACTGGGGTCGATCTAATCGACTTAATCCCTTTGTCTGTCCTTGTTCGTCCCCTCTGTGTTTAGCCCTTGTGGGTAATAAAGAAATCAGATTTGTCACAGGTGGAGTCCAATTTGTTATAAGTTGTTAGCATAGTACTGGTGTAGATATAACCAATAAGCTGACTTAATGAGCAGGGAGATGTAGGAGGCACACATAGTTTTGAAAATAATGAAATGTGAGGTGAGAGCTATTGATTAGAAAGCGACAACTGATAAACATTCACCTGAAACAAGACAGTTATATGTATGCGGTCACTCATAAAATTTAA
This sequence comes from Octopus sinensis, assembly GCF_006345805.1. NCBI lineage: Eukaryota > Metazoa > Mollusca > Cephalopoda > Octopoda > Octopodidae > Octopus > Octopus sinensis. Next base: position 175,489,956 of record NC_042997.1, read on the forward strand.
TAGAGGAAAAAAATGGTCAATTGGATGAGGTATGAACTAATGTATAACACGATTTTAGTTCAAACCAGTTATAATTGTATTTCTACCTGAGAGTTCACTCTACATTGCCTCAGTTCATTTAATGGGAGAAATGGGTACAAAACTATTCTGAGGAAATTATATATATGTTTACATTCTAGCCTAGCTCAGGTTTGCCATGTATCATGTTTCATACAGTATGAAAAGCAGGGTTAAGTTCCATTCTGTGGATCATTGTGATTAGTGGATTTAAATGATACGTGCCTGTTCATCCTAACATTTAACAAAAGGAAGTGTGTGTGTATATGGGTGATTTTTTTTTTTTTGTTGATTTTTTTTTATCCCTGTAAATTTCATACTTTCTTACAATCTGTTCAAGTTCCTTTTAAAACTTCAGTCATGCAACGTAATGCATTTAGGATCTAATATTACCAGTTCATCTCTCTCTCTCTCTGTATATGTATATATATATTTGTGAGTGTTTGTTATTTGCTTCTTGATTATTGAAATGGTGTATAATGATATTAATGACAGGATGTTAAAGATATGGTAATTGAAATAGAGATTTGTTGATAAATAGTGCATAAACTTTACATTATAGTTTTTCTCCCCCCCCCCCCGACACAAATATAAGTTAACCTATCTGTGTGTGTATGTGTGTGTGTGTGTTTGTGTGTTAATTGTTTCTGTTGTCATTGAAGTGTATTGGCTTACAACCTGTAGCAGTAAAAGTACTGCTAATGTCACATAATGGCAACAAAATAAGTCCACATCCTGACTAGGTTTACTTTGCTTTTTTGTTTTTTTTTTATCCCTCTAAGCTCAATAGAATAAGTACATCATCATCATCATCTTTTAACATCCATCTTCTATGCTGGCATGGGTTAGATGGTTTGACTAGAGTTGGCAAACCGGAAAGCTGTATCAGGTTCCAGTCTGTGTATACCTGTGTATAAAATGGTTACTTAACCCTTTAGCATTTAAACTAGCCTCATCTGGCACAAATATTTTACCTATTCTATGTTCAAACTGACACTTAGCATACTATATCATTCTAAAAATAAAAAACCATGTCATCAAAGTTTTGGGGTAATGAAATAACACATGATTAATTTAAAACAATATGAATGAATAATCATTACAATTAACAGAATAATAATCTGAATGCTAAAGGGTTAAGGCATGAGAGATATAATCGATTATACCCATGACATACTGTGTCCCAACATTACCAGACTCCAATAAAGGAAACCAATAAAAGAATATTGAACATTGTGTGATCAATTATTTAAACTGTAACTCACAAAAAAATTCGGGGATCGTGTTAGAAAGTAGCGGAAATGAAAAGTTTTGAAAATGAATTAACATCAGCGTAGGAGTGGCTGTGTGGTAAGTAGCTTGCATACGAACCACATGGTTCCGGGTTCAGTCCCACTGCGTGGCACCTTGGGCAAGTGTCTTCTGCTATAGCCTCGGGCCGACCAAAGCCTTGTGAGTGGATTTGGTAGACGGAAACTAAAAGAAGCCCATCGTATATATGTATATATACAAATAAGAAAATGAAGGAACAAATTCATTTCGATCATCAACTTACGGATATTACAATTTCATATTATTTATTAATTATACAAATAGGAACGTGAAAATCAAACAAAACAATATACATCAATATGCAAATTAATAATAAAATAAAAATTTGCATATTGTTTTGTTCGATTTTCATGTTCCTGTTTGTATAATTAATAGATAATATGTAAGTGTAATATCCGTATGTTGATGATCGAAATGAATTTGTTCCTTCATTTTCTTATTTGTATTATGAATTTACGGTAAAATATTTTTTACCTTCACCTATTCAATACAATAAATGAATTAATTGCATTGCAATTATAAGCATTTATGTATTTAGTATTTGGGTACTTCCCCAGCAGTATATTGGATAACTGATATCCCATAGTGGGTTACCCTCATAACTACTACCTTACTTTGTACTATATATATATATGTGTGTCTGTGTCTGTCCCCCCAACATCGCTTGACAACCGATGTTGGTGTGTTTACGTCCCCATAACTTAGCAGTTCAGCAAAAGAGACCGATAGAATAAGTACTAGGCTTACAAAGAATAAGTCCTGGGCTTGATTTGCTCAACCAAAGGCGGTGCTCCAGCATCGCCACAGTCAAATGACTGACACAAGTAAAAGAGTATCAGCGATGACTTTGCAGCAAGTATTGTGCATTTGCTGATTGTTGCAAGTGCCTGTGTAAGTATGAGCAGACATAGACTCTTCTTCTATTGGAACATCAAGGATGTAACAGCTGGAGAAATAAAGAGCGCTGCACCAGCACTAAGCTGGTACCCGATTTTAGCTAATTAGGCTGAAGCAACATGAGATGAATGCCTTGCTCAAGAACGCAACATTCTGCTTGGTTCAGGAATTGAACTAACAACCATATAATCATGACAGGCCAATACCCCAACCACAAAGCCATGAACACATATATATATATATATATATATATAATATATATATATATATATATATATATATATATATATGTTTCTTTGATATATATATTTATTTATGTATGTATATAATGCAAGACATTCTTTCTATCATCTGACAACTAGAAATTAAAGAGATCTCAGTACCTCTGACAATAAGGGATTACTGAATTAGAAGAAACGATTTGAGCTATGAATTAAATGCTTTAATATTTTGAGTTCAGAGTACATCAAAAGCTCAATTCACTTTCCGTTTTTATGGAGTTGATAAAACAAGTAGCAGTCAAGTGTTGGAGTTGACAAAATCAACCACATCTCTCCTGCACAGTAGGTGGCCTTATACCAGAGTTAGAAATCATTACTCAACAGCGCCTAACATATTGATGCACTTCTGCCCATCCCCCTCTCCCCCTTCCTCACATGTGCAAAAGGTGAAAATAATGTTACTAAGTAAAGAAAAAAATTACTCTAAATAACATAGAAATGTATTTTGATTGAATAACAGAAAACTGGAGGGAAAATACCATAGGTGATAACCTATTATTCAAAGATTGTTTTAAATCAAACAATGTTACATTAATGATAGAGTAGTGTGAAAAGAAGGTCACCATTTTTTTTGTTAGCACCTGATATTATTATAAATGGCCATTGTTTTCAGAGTGCACATCAGGTGGTTTGTCATACATGCATTAATCACCACAGGAGCAGTGAGACTGTCTCACAAGACAACAGCATGCAAAAGTTCAAAGTGCATACCTGCATAATAATTATATGTTGTAAAATGTGCAAGGCCTAGTTTTCAACATATCATCTCACTGCAAGAATGCTAGCGTACCTGGTTTCAGGACAAGAACAATTATCAACAGCAACAATAAGAAAACAACCATGAACAAGTAAGAAGCAGCTACTCATAGTTATAAGAATACAAAGAAAAAAAATGTATTTGCAAATATGAAAATAAACAAAACCTTGCCAACAAAAATATAGACTATTCCATTGTGTGTTTTACTGTCTAAATGACACATAGTTAAAGAACTGTATGCGTGTTTGTTTTACTCTAGCAAAATGATGAGGCAATGTGGTATTTAACCAGACTGAACAGTTAGTAACTGTAAGAATATCATGTTTTGCATGTATTATCAAACAAATTGGCAGAGACATGAGAGCGTTGGAAAAAATACCCTGTGGTATTAGTTCCAGGTATCTGCTGGCCTCTGAGTTCAAATCCTGCTGAGGTCAACTTTGTTTTCCTGTCTTTCAGAATCCAGGGAAGTGACCTGGTAGAATCGATAGTGTCAGACAAGATGCCTAGTAGTATCTGTTCCAGCTCTTTGCCTTCTGATAGCAATTCCATCATTTTTGCTTTGTAAATAATGAATAATAAATAATATTTTCCTATTTGTTAAACACTTCATCCTCTAGTTCAGTGGTTCTCAGCCATTTTTTTGCCTATGGACTCCTTTGATTCCTATTTTTACTCAGGAATTGGGGATGTCTAAAAACAGCTATTATATTTTTATGATTAAATTATTATTAGGAACTAGCTTAAAAGCTGCACTCTCTGCAGAGGGTTAATTGGTCTTGCGACCCGAAACTAAAGAAAGCAATAATAATAAAGCATTTATTGGTACCGTACCAATATGGTATTACTTTAAATTCAGTTTAAATGAAAAACTTGTAAGTTCACAAATTTTTAGAGTTCTTTTAAAATTTGAATTTTCAACTGTTAGCTTATAACAAATCCTCATGCAGCCCTGATCTCAACGTTGGGTGTTCAAGAACGAAATGAACGGCAGATTTTCAAACTCAGAATCATCCTGATTCCAAAAAGTTATATGTAGAGCAAATGTAGACTAAGATACAGGGGTCCCAGACAAACAGAATTTCACATTTATTATTATAGATTGTATAAGGCAGCAAGCTGGTAGAAAGGTTAGCACACCGGGCAAAATGCTTAGCGGTATTTCGTCTGCTGCTACGTTCTGAGTTCAAATTCCGCCGAGGTCGACTTTGCCTTTCATCCTTTCGGGGTCGATAAATTAAGTACCAGTTGCGCACTGGGGTCGATGTAATTGACTTAATCTGTTTGTCTGTCCTTGTTTGTCCCCTCTGTGCTTAGCCCCTTGTGGGTAGTAAAGAAATAGGTATAGATTGTTTAAAAAATATGTTTAAATATTTTGGGCATTGTAGAAATATTAAGTTTATTGCACATAAATTTTGATAACAAAACCTTATATGGACACCCAGTTGAGAACCACTGCTCTAGTTCGAGGCCACTAGTTCAAACCCTGCTGTTTTATTGCCCCTTTATCAAGGCTATTTACTCCTTGCATATGACTACTTGACTGCAAATAAATGCATCGTCTAAACTTCATATTTTAAATGCTTATTATAAATGAGGACATCCTTTTATAACAATATTAGTCCAACAATTCACACACATATCTAGTGCTCAACATTTCTTTAAGTGATTTTTACTTAGCAAACTTGAGAGGTTTTTTTTTGTTGTTTTTTTTTAATTTTCTTTTACTGCTAGTGCTATTAAAATCAGCCAAGAAAACAAAAGCAAATAAAACATTTATAACAAAACTAACACTGAAGTATTTTGCTTTGACTAAACACAAAGTTTTGCAAAACATATCTATTTTGTAAACATTCAGTCTGAGTGTTTGTGTGTGTATGCGGGCATGATCATCTGGTTCTGAAGTTTGCTTTACAGTCCCATAGTTTTAAGTTCAGTCCCACTGCTGGGCAAGAGCCCTCTACTATCACTCTGAGCTGTGAGTAGATTTTGTTGACAGAAATTGAAAGAAGTTCATGGTACATGTGTGTGTCTGTGTCCTGTCTTTACACTGTGTAATAGCTATTAATGAAAACTACTGTCTTATATATAGGCAGTGTCATTCATTTCCAATATTGCATGGAATCCAGCCTCAGAAAATTTGCTTCAACAAATTTCACCTCACCCAAGCAAGCACCAAAAGTAGACATTAAAATGGTGGTAATGATTATAATCATCATCATCATCATTATCATGATAATCTAAAGACCCTATCAATTTGCTGCCCATAAGTGACCAAGTAGAAACTCCTTCATTGACCACAGTGGTTATACGTAATGCTCAATAATCTATAATCAATAATAATGATTACATGGCTCTAGATTTCAGAGATTTGAGAGTGGATGGGAGGCAAATGATTTTTAATACTAATGTGCTCAAGAAATAATACCTGTAATAGAATATCCTTAGCCATCATTGTTTACCTGGTTCAATGGCATATATACATGCACACAGACATACCTCAACTTACATCAGCAATTAGTTTTAAGATGTGTGACTGACTTCAAAAAACCATGTAACATGAAAAAGCATTTGAAAAAGTTTGTCTTGTTTTAATATCTGGTTTGTATATATTCTTCACTTGAAATTTATTTGATTTTCCTCTTCAGTATTGATTTTTAGGTGTTTTCCTTTTTTTTTCTTTAATAATACTTACATTTTTAAATATGTTCACCATGGAGTTGAGTTTAATTTTTTCCATTAATTTCTTTAAAAAAAACAAAGTAAAAAAAAGATGTAACTCAAAACACGCACACACATATATATCTGTCAACTCATAAACAGTATAATTATCACTGACAAAGCAATGCATGTGCAAAATTTTTGGTTCAAAAAGGCTTGTATAACACCTCATAGACTCTCTCCACCCTATTCATATGATCCAGAGAGAAGCCAAGGGAAGATATCTATTGCCAATTTGGTTGCAGGCTCAGGATTTTGAGCGCCATGACCTCAAATGCAAGCAAAAGATCCCAAGATATTCAATGCTTTCCCCTGCACATCCATTTTCTCTTTTTTTTTTATTAGCGTGACCTTCTCCTAAAGATATGCTTTGACAAAAGCCAAGGGATGCCTCCCAGTGGCCTTCCAGCATGCCAAACCTCAAGTCAGAACGTTTTAGTGACCATGTTATTGTTAGATAGTTGTTCAATCTACATTGGGTTCGTCCATCCTTTTGATAGGTCTTGCTTTTAGTCCTACTGTATTGCTAGCAACCCTCCACACTAGGTTAACCTGGTGGTGTTATCAGCTTAGTCGCCAACAACCTGATTATGCAACAGGTGCTATTGGTAACATGGAATGTAGGACACACACAAAGTTGTGCACAGTACTACTGTCAGGATGTGAACTGACAACTTTTTTCAGCCGACAAAGCTATTCACAATAGCTACAAACCAAATATCGAGAGTAGGCCAAATACACACACTTCATTTAAGATCACATTAAATTTTCAGGCTCTGGTCAAAAGGTCATTTTGTACAGCCGATACTCCACACAGTCTTCCTGCTTCAGTAATTCTGATATAGACTACAGTCCTGTGATTGTCACACTTTTTGTAACCTCGACACACTGAAAAAGGCTCTGAAGCAGTAAGTTCCCTAAGTGGGTGGTACTGCTCCAGGGTGGGGGGAGGCGGAGCGTTGAAGAAAAGTGGAGCATTAGTGAGGTGGCCAAGGAGGGGGTGGATGTAAAAACAACAAAATAATGGGTTAATTAGGTTAAGTTTTATATGTGAAGTATAGTTGATCTATGTTTGAGGCAGTGGGTGGGGGGAGGAGGGGGTGCTAGGAATGTGGCCTGGGTGCCAAGGGGCCAGCAGCTTGAAAAAGTTTAGGAACCACTGCTCTAAAGCATACATCTGCCTTTTGGAAGTTTTATAGGCGTAGCTGTGTGGTAAGGCGCTTGTTTCCCAACCACATGGTTCCAGGTTCAGTCCCACTGTGTGGCACCTTGCGCAAATATCTTCTACTATAGCCTCAGTCCAACCAAAGCCTTGTAAGTGGATTTGGTAGACGGAAACTGAAAGAAGCCCGTCGTGTGTGTGTGTGTATATATATATATATATATATATATATATATATATATATATATATATATATATATTTGTGTGTATTTATCTGTGTTTGTCCCCTCCCCACCATCGCTTGACAACTGGTATTGGTGTGTTTTTGTCCCTGTAAGCTAGCGGTTCGGCAAAAGAGACAGATAGAATTGGTACTAGGCTGAAAAAAAGAAAGTCCTGACGTTGATTTTGTTTGACTAAAAACCCTTCAAGACGGTACTCCAGCATGGCCGCAGTCAAATGCCTGAAGCAAGTAAAAGAATAAAAGAATATATAAGGTGGTGGGTGAATGAGTATTAAAACCGTTTTAAAACAACGATGGTTCACACGTTTTGCACTTTACCGCAGGGAAATGCACGTGCACCACCGGTGTGGTATGTTAAAAACACTCGGGTTTTCTAAATATCTTGGAATTTTCCGACTTACCTCGAAAACCCATGACACACCAGCAGACCATATGTGCCACTCACGTGTACCTCTGTACAGTGACCCGAAAACGTCTGACCTAGTCTATAGAATCGAAATTCACCTTTTCATGACTAAACGGGTTCTATCGACATATCTAAATATGATATTAAAATATTTTTTTTTACATTAGTATATGAGATAAATATGTCGCTAGATGCACACGAAGTTTTAAAGGAGATATGTGGATTTAAGATTTAAAAAAAAGATCAGATAATGTCTTAATCCACGTTTCCTTTCCTTTGATTAAGAAGTCTGTCTCAGTGCCTTATCTAAGCTTCTCCTATGGGAGCAAAAATGATGTCGCCTTCTCTTGGTCGCTCAACCTGCTAGAAATAGGAAGTAAGTCTAAAAAAAAAAAGCTTAATTCTGAGAAAACGAGATAGTCATGGTTGGAATGCTTTTGATCATGTGTCTATTAGTTTCGGTTGACCTGGCAATAAACAGCAAGAACCGAATATTAGTTATTATCCATCCCTTCCTAATCTTGTTTATTCTGTCCTTTAGATAACTTCATTTCTTGTTTACATTTGATTAGCATGTCGCCCTATCGCGTTACCAAAAGCGCAATGAAGGTGCGCAAGCATTCATGTGTGTGTGTGTGAAAGAATTGTCTTCGCCCACACAATTGTTCACAATGTTAGACAATACACACACACGCACACACAACTGAGACTGAGTTTATGGATATGATTGTAAATAAATTTCATTTTCATGCGTATTGAGAAAAAAATCATTGTCGTCCAGTCTACTGGCCAACTTTCTTGTCTGTTGATTATAATATTTTTTTTAATGTAGACAGACAGACGTGTGTACACACACACGATGTGTATACAGGGTGATCACGATGTTCGAAATAGTTTATAAATTAGTAATTAACTTATTAATTATTATAATTAACTCCTTTTTTTTTTGTGAAGAATTGAAACCTTTATTTAGTATATCGATGATATAATTTGAATGTTGTACAGTACTAGTATGGCCGCAGTCCAATGACTGAAACTTGTAAAAATAAAATATAGACAACTTAAGTGTTATGCGTACACACCCAACTACGCTGTTATTTTCTTTGGGACAGCAAACTTCTACTTATTCTTTCGTCTTTAACTCTTGTATATTTTTATCTATAAATCTAATATTCACACACACTTTTTCTCTCTCTCTCTCTCCTTTTTTTTTCTCCTCTCTCTATCCTCCTTTCTCTTCTCTCTATCTCTCCCCTTCCTTATTTCTCTTTTTCTTTCTCTCTAACTTTCTCTCTCTCTCTCTCTTTCTAACTCCCTTTTTTCTCCCCACTCTTTATTCTATTTCTCTTTGATTGTCATAGACTCCTCCATTTTCTCCTTCAATATTTTTTCCCTAACATTTTTCTATTTCTAGCTTTGATTATTTTTCTCCTCTCTCTCACTCTCATTTCCTCCTCCTTTTTTTGCCTTCCATTTCCACTTCACTTTTATATTATTATCTTGCTGTTCTGCCCCACCCACTTCTCTCTATCTTTCTTTATCTCTTCTATCCGATAGTCTTTTTATTTTAGCTACCTCTATGTGTCTGCCCTCCCTCTCTCTCTCTCTCACACACTTTTTCTCTTTCTCCCACTAATATGTCTCTCTTACTCTCTCTCCCCCTCTCTTTCTGTCTCTCATTGTATACCTCCTCCCTTTCTATTATTTTTCTTTATCTCCCCCCACCCTGTCTCACTCTGCCATAAATATCCACAAGAAACTGTTGTCACCACGGACGGCCTGCATAGTTTATTCTCTATGTTATCTCATTCCTTATGATATCATTTATTGGTCAACAACAGCAAGGCCGCCACACTGTCCTCTTGTGCACTAATAACGATGGACAGTCTTTTCAGTATCGGGGACATTTTTTTCAACAATTGAAGTTAACTTGACACTCGCCCATTCACAAACAAGACAGTTTGACTTTACGTTGCGGGGGTTTCCCCCGACCCTAACAACCCACACACCACATAGCCTCGATGTGTTTTTTCTTAAATATTTTTTTTTTGTTATTATTACCTCTATGAATACTTCCACAATCCACTTCGGTTGTCAATACCGCTTTGTATTCGACTAAATAACATCTACATTAGTACTAAATAACACACACACACACATATATATATATATATATACATATATACATATATATATACAGGGACAGAGAATACACTTGTTACTTAATTATATACGGATATAAAGTTTGTCTTAATCAATCACATGTATGGATCTAAATAGAAGATTACATCGTCCAGAGCCAGCTGATGGTGACGATCTGTTGGTGGAGGTAAGTAACAAAATTTGAGGAAATCAGTTGTGCAACTTTCGAAATTTCCCCTTAATCTCTTATCTTTTTATTTATATATATATCTACCAGCGGCGTGTGTGGTTGGTACGTTGCACACCCACTAAAAATCTAATTCATAAATTCACTCGAAAATACGATCTTGATGGGGGGGGGGAACTGATTTTTACTGATTCCCGTTTTGAAATATGACTGTTGTTGGTTCTGAGATAAGTTGTTTAACGCTCCACACTTAACTGCATTAGGGTTGAGCGACCTTCATACATCCCGTGTTCGTTAGGTTTGAAAATGTTTTTATCCCAATCTGATTGTCCCTAGTGTGTAACTCTGTCCTTGCTGTATCGTAGTATAACCTGGTCGTATAATACGTTTTCAAATCTGGTACTACACACTCAGAAGCGAAGATTGTTATGTTTATTTCTGTATGATATTCATCTCAGAGTATTAATAGGTTCAGTAAAGTGTACACTCTATGACAGTAACCACCATGCGCGTCTGATCTGTCCATTTACCTGTGTCTCCTTGTCTAGTATACCCGTCAGTGTGTGTGTGTATGTTTATATATGAATGTATATATGGCAAACTTACGACATCGCCATATATATGTATGTATATGTGTATGTGTATATCCGTTTGTCTGTCGTGGTTGGCCCCTCTGTGTTTAGCCCCTTGTGGGTAGTAAAGAAATATATATGTGTGTGTGTGTATACACCACACACACACATACCTATCTGTTTACTTATATGTTTTATCGATACTAAACACAGAACATTATCCAATATTTCAAACTGAAACGCAGTATATATAGATAATACATACAAACGAGGAATTAATAATACTCGATCTGCAAATACGATTGAATAAAATTAAGCGGGATCTTCTCTGTCTTTCTTCCTTTTTTCAGGATATCGATAAAGTTGTGTTGCTTCTATTAAAGTTTGTGATATTATAATTATACCCAATGTAAGCAGTCTCTTTGAGATTAGCATCACCACCACCACATCATCACAGTTGTCATTTCAGTAACCTCAATGGACACTCATTGATAAATCAATAACGCACTGGCAAAATATAATCAAGTTATTCCTTGTGATCTGAAACCACGACCCGGTTTATTTATTTATTAAATTCCTAGTTATAGCCATTTCATTTCTCCTATTTCATTATCATCTCTCATTAATTCATGTCCCTTAAAAATATCTGATATAAGAAATCAATTAAATGATATTATCTGTTTTTAATTAAGAGCTGAACATTTTGACGTAGGTGGTATTTGATCGTGATATTAATCAATTTAGCTAAGTTGATGACATTGCTTTTCTTCGTTCAGGATCAATAAAATAATGCATAAAGTTATTCGTATTGATCATACCCTACCCCTTACAAGTGCAAATAAGAATGAACCTATTGCCCAGTCACAAAAAGTCGAATTGTTATACTGAATATTGCAGTGTTATTTTCACTTATATGAAAATTTTCAGTAAATTTTCTTGTTTGATTTCTTAATTTCCTACGACTGGACCAAAAATAGTTTAGAATTGCCAAACTGAAGATCAGATCATCTATAATTGTAATTATCATCATCATTGTTGGAGGTGTGTGTATGTAAGTAAGTACTAGCGTGACACTGAACTTGCTTTTGAGTACTTTATGGAATTCTACTCGCATAAAGTTTTATATGTAGTTTAAAAATAATTAGTCATTTCAGATTGTTTTGTCATAGTTATATTATTGCTGTCCTCATAGTACTTTCAGCAATTGTTAGTGTGCCGGACAAATTACATTCACTCATTCAAATCCCGCCGAGGTCAACTTTTAACTTTCATTAAAGTACTAAGTCGATATACGTTCCTGTGAAGCAGCTTCGGTGTGAATGAAATTTATATTAAAAAGACTGAAGCTATGTAGTCCTTTCCTCCACTCCCACCTGCAAAAAAAATTTGTGTGTCCTACTATTTAACCTCTGGGGACGATAGACACTAGTCCTTGTACTGGATCAGATTTAATGGAATATACTCTGTCCTGCCCTAAAATTGCGAGAACTTGTACATCTGTTAGAAATCATTGCTGTAAAAGTGGTTTAGTAGACGTGACTGAAAAGTGACGCCGAATCTTTTTACAATGAAATCTACCGCCCTTCCTTCATTGTTGTTTAGCCCTAGGTCAGCCCTTAATGGGCAGACCTGTGATTAGAAGCATTCTAGCCAATACCATTTGTTTTATATTATACATATATTTATTTAGGACTAACTTGTCCAATGCAACTTCTCCTTTTAAATAGTAGGGTGTGCATTGATAGAATTTGACTGCTATTTCTAGCAGGTCGAGCAACAACGTAGAGGCTGTCATTGAATAATTTGGTTGTTGTTAAACCTCAAGTTGGCCGTGGTTAAGATGTTTTATGATCGAAAATGTTCCACCTGTGATCGTCCCGTCTTCCTTCCCCTCGTGCTTCAGACTACATCATACAATGTCTCCTTCCCCCCGCCTTTTTTTATTTTTGATTTTGTATGAGATTTGATTACTATTTCCAGCAAATCGAGCGAATACGTTGGCTCAAAGTATATCGAGTGGATGTCAAGTAGTTCATTCAAAAGTTTTTTTTCTGGGCTGTTTTTGGAGGAAATTTGAATTGTTCAATGGCTCGAAATGTTTTAATTCTTTCCATATCGCTGTCTCCCTTTCTCTTCAATTTTTTAATTTTTTTATTTTGGTGGGTTTGGGGGGGATGTCATATATTCCATGACTTATTTTTCATATATTGCGTTATTTTTAGAACAATTAAAGATACATTTTTGTTGTTAACCTAATACTGACTGCTGCCACTGGTTGGGTGAAGAAGGGGGAAAAAAAACAATAACATAAGGCAACAAATGCAAACCCGAAGTGGGTCGGACTGCATGTTAGAGGACCCCTCCCCGATCATTGTGAAAGTTCTTGATAAATTGGATTGTTTGGTTAACTCTGCTCTAAATAACAATTTTTTTTTTGTTTTGCTTGTCGTCTTTTTGCACTACATTATAACTATCAACTAACCGTCTGCGAGAGAAATATTGTTTACATTAATCAAATCAGCTGAAGAACTAATTAAATAGGACTATGAAGACAAAAAAAGTACTGAGTTGACTGAATATGTTATATTCAATATCTACTTATAAAAACTTCATTACTGTTATGCTCAAAAACTTCATTACTTGAGAGAGGCGGGGTATCAAAAAGCTGGGCGAATCAATCACATAACAGAAGTCTGTGTCATTTTATCGACATCGTTGATGTATGGGAGAGGGGAACAGTTGCAAAATCGGGTCGATTATTGAATGCATGTGTGTGTCTTTTAGTTTAAGCATTCGTTTCGACTGAAAATTTGTTGAATTTTCTGTAAAAAAGACTTCAGAGGTGCTGGTCTGTGTTAAGAGGAAGTTTAAAAACTGTAGGTCAAGATGGACGCTGAGGATGATTAATTAATTAGTATTTACTATTGACACATATATATATACATGTGTTTGTTTATGTGTGCGTTGTCTTCATCCACAATAAATTGTATTTGTTTGTATTTAGTCAAACAAATTCGTTCTTCTTTCTCCGCTACTTTTTAAATCAATAATGGTTCTTTTATTATTTCTTTAATATCATTTAGTAAACAACTTCAGTAATAAATAGGAATAATCAAAATAATCATCCTCCACTTTGATTATTAAGAGGTTTCCGTCCGTCTGTTAAGCTAGACATAAACTTCAGTTGTATTCGTAGAAAAGAATAATGCTGATATCAGCCCCATTCTTTCTTCAGACATTTTGTCTTCTACAGATAGACGTAGTGACGGCAACTACTGGTTGTTGATGTTTTTGTCCCGGGTCAGGCTGAATTGCAGAACTATGATCAGAGGCATTTAGCCGTGACTGTACCACCTCTATTTTCTCTAGACATATTTTGGGCTACATTATCCAATGTTTTTCTCTGCAAAGACACGGTGTGGTTTGAGGGAGACTTGGCTGATATTTTAAGTCCCTCGAAGAGACCCCACTTGTTGATTGTAGTAAATATTAACTGAGGTAAGAAAGATACAGTTAGATTCGTAGTGGAACTTTATCACTCCTCTTCTTAAAATTCACCTCTGCTATCATGAAGGTTGAGGTTTTTCCATATGTAAAGCAAAATTTCACCTTAAAAGTCAGGTCACTAACAACGCTTCAAAGCAAATATTTTTGTAGCGAAGGTAAAGAATACGCACACCACTCGTTTTCGGCGTAACAAAAAGCCTAACCCTAAACACTGGGTGTGCGTATTCTTTATCTTCGTCTGTTTTTGTATTTGATGCATGTTGTTTAGATTTAGGTCAACCCCGATAATATAAGTTTGTAATCAAAAGTATCGTTGCCATGACTGTCCTGTCTTCTTAGTTGGTTTTTTGTTTCCACATAGTTATCTAGGGATCGGATACGTCTTTTTTAAGGGAGGTTTGGTTGCTATTGTTTGCAGATCGAACACCCACAATGCGGTTACTCGTTGTCTGGTCTTAGGTTTTCTTTTCTTATATGTCCACTATGTATTTATCTTGACCTAATTCTACAATGTCTGTGTACTACCTGCCATTATCTCAATAACATTTCTCCATTCATTTCACATTGTCCTACCTATATCTATTTCACCGATTTACATTTGATATATATCAACCTTAAATTCGTGCTGGCTGTCCAATGAATCAACTCATTTTCTCAGTATTTACATTTTCAGATCCACTGATCATATTTCTTTGTCACGCATTACCCCTATTTTGGTTGGGTACAGACCAAAATCAAAATACCATCACACAAGACAAAAGTTCATTTTTATAAGTGTGAGCATTAATTAAGACTCTTCTCCTCCATTAATATTCATTGGAGTTAGTCCTCAGGTACATCCTTCATAGGGTCCTATCAGAAGCAACAGTCAAACTGTTATACTTTCATTTTAGACACCCCAGCATAACCAACAGAGGCTATGGATATTATCCAGTCATCCCCAGCATGACCAACAGAGGCTGTGGATATTATCCAATCATCTTATACTCTTAGTTTATCCCTAATTCTTCTGCCAGTTGGCTCAGTTTGAAAAATGATTTGCGATCCTTTCCTATGACATTCTAACCACAGAGGTCACAGCTCCATATTTTTTGAGCTATGGCTTCTCAGTGAAGAGAAGTAACATTACTCTAGTGTTCCTTTGGAGGCACCCCTTTTCACTCAGCCACTTGTAGTCATACTTTTTCAGCTTATTACCGAATATTCACGACCATAGGTGAGGATAGGCATGCAAACCAAATACTTAAATGATAGCATTTTTTTTTTTACCAGCCTCTCCTTTTCTGAGGATCAAATGCTGGAGCAGGCACATTAATATTCATGCATCTAATTCAGCCTCCTGCTTCCTGTTACTCATAGATATTACTCTCAGGGTACTTAGATTTCTCCATTTGACTTAGTAGTGTTTCACTATCATGCCTTAATTTCTATTATGTTTATGTCTGGCTTGTCCTCTTGCACTGGTTGTTATTGCTGTTTAACCTTTAAATCATTATGATCAAGTAACCCTATTATGAGACATTCAAACCATGACCATCCCATGTTTTACCTTGGTGTGTGTATATATATATATATATATATATATATATATATATCCAGAATCAGTGTGTCCCTTCTCTAAGACTGGACAGTGTGATTTGAGTGAGCTTTAGCTGCTAATTCTTAGGTCAACCAACTGGATATAGGTTCCCGTCATGAGAACCTTTATCTTAGTAAGTACAAGATAACTATTACTTGATAATCATTATCAAGCAATAGCCCATAATCTGCTGGCTTGTATTAAGTGTTCCAACTGTTATTAGCACTTAGTTCCTCTTCTGTTATTTGTTGCTTCTATCACTTCAGTGTAATGTGTCTTAAGTTTTGTGAGATGCTGGTTGTGTAATGTTTATGGTACCGAGCTACTTACTGACCACAGCATCAGTCTTCAGTTCTCTAAGAAAGATTATTTTGATGTCCATTTTCCATGCTTGCATGGGTCAGATAGAATTTCATTGAGGCAGATTTTCTACAGCTGGATGCCCTTCCTGTCACCAACCCCAACCCTCACCTATTTCCAAGTAAGGATATATTTCCCCACACACACATGTATGTATATATATATATATATCATCGTGACCGACCAGGCTATCAGATGTTACTACACATTGCTGGTCGGAATGTGCTTCACATTGTTTTAGCCTTCAAATGACGCCACCCTGCTGGATAAGCAAGCAGGCCAACAGAAGAAAGAGTGAGAGAAAGTTGTGGCGAAAGAGTACAGCAGGGATCGCTACCACCCCCTGCTAGAGCATCGTGGAGCTTTAGGTATTTTCGCTCAATAAACACTCACAACGCCCAGTCTGGAAATTGAAACCGCGAGTCTGCTGCCCTAACCACTGGGCCATTGCGCCTCCACATGTATATATATGACAGATGACAGGTTTCCTAAATCTATTCGCTAGGATTTGGTCACCCCAGGGTTGCAATAGAAGATATATGCCCAAGGTGCCACACAGTGGGATTGAACCTAGAACCATGTGGTTGGGAAGCAAACTTCTTACCACACAGCTACACCTGTGCCTGCTTAGTAATTGAAAATTTTTTTTATATTTATTTGTCTATTTAATAGGAATGGGATAATTTTATATATTGGGGAGAAGAGTTCCATATTGTTGGAAGAATTGTTTTCCAAAGATTTCCTTCTTACTGCTTAAAGATTAGAGCTGTTTATATACTGAAAACACTGAAACTAATAGTAGTCTGCTTCAATCAGTAACATCAGAAAATAATTGTCATAAGATTTGTATTTATGATCATGTAATTAGTATTGCAATGCTGTTAATGTCATGCTAATGTTCTTCAAATGACTTTATTGATTTTTGCCTAATTCAAAGAAAAATTTTTAAGATTAAGCTTGTGAACTTAAAATTAAATAGGTAACCTTTTTACATGGTTTAGTTAATAACCTTTATAAGCTCTCCAATTTGGTAAAAGATTGACATGGTTTATATTCAGCTTAAACATCTGTTAGTCAATATGTGTAAGAAAAAAAAATGGGTTGGGGAGAGAATTCTACAGGGTTGGCATACTGGGATGAAAGAAACGAGCCTGATAGTTCATATGAAGTCTTAGGCAATGAGACACAGTAGGGTTGATGAAAGGAGGAGAGGCAAGCATTTTCAAGTCTTTCAGGTGAAGATGGTTTGTAACTAGCTGGTTCAGAGGAGCAGAAGTCATGGAAGTAGTAATAAAATAAGCAGGGAGAGAAAATAGTATGTCTGTAGGCTTGAAGTTGTGTGTTAATGAGACAGACTTCATTAATTTATTGGATGGCTCTCTTTCAAATATCATGCAGGATGTTTTTATTTGTAGCGACAAGACTTTCCGATATGAGAGCAATACTTCATCATGGCTCTTGAGTTATATTCCTACTTCCTATTCATTTTATTATAAAACAGACTGGACAGTAAGCAGGAAAGAATTTGCCCAAATCGCTACATTCTACCCCCAGTGATAAACTACAGCATGTCATTGTTGCATAGCAAGGTTTTCAGCTAGATTGTGTCTATAAACCAGAAGCAATGAATCTCCTTGATCAGAGCTGATCATGAGATAACCAACAGTATTATCATCATTAAGGTGGTAAACTGGCAGAGTTACTAATGCCAGACAAAATGCTTTGGGGCATTTCTTCTGGCTCTTTAAGTTCTGAATTTAAATTCCCCCAAGGTTGACTTAACCTTTCATCCTTTGGGGGTCAATAAAATATGTGCCCCTTGAGCACTGGGGTTGATGTATTCAACTAACTTTCTTCCCCTACATTTCAGGCCTTATGCCTACAGTAAAAAGAATTGCTATTTGGGTACTTTTGTAACCTTTGATATGGCAGGGTAATCCAGGCCTTTGTGTAGTGTTTTACCTGAATTCCTCTAGAAAGTCTCCCTCCTCATCATTGGGGAACTTGGTGAAATTTTGTTATTTCTTTATTTTTGTTGACTTCTTTTTGTTTGATGTACCCTCATTTTTGTGTCTTGTATTTAGTCCTCTATGTCTACGGCCCTTGTGGCTAATATATTTTGCAATGTTTCTTCCAACACTTTAAATTCTGAATCCAAATCCTGCCAAAGTCAACTTTGTCTTTTGTCCTTTCAGGGTCGATAAAAATAAAGTACTAGTCCAAACACTGAGGTCATAACTGACTAACTTCCTTTCCCAAAATTACTGACCTTTTTCCTAAATTAGAAACAATTACCATTGTTATCAGGGCGATAGAATGGCAAAATCGTTAAAGTGCCAGTTAAACTACCTTACAGGATTTGTTCTTACTTTTTTTAGTTCAAATTTACTCTGAAGTCATCTTTGTCTTTCATCCTTCTGGAGGTGTCAATAAATTAAAACACTAGAATTGATGTAATTAACTAAGCTCCTCCCCCTTAAAATGGCTGGCCTTTTGCCTCAAATTAGAAACAATTATTTTTTTATTTTATTTTTTTCTCTGTGTATGTGCATGTATGCAAAGTTTGTGTGAAGCAATGTGTATCTAGTTTCATACTGCTTCATGCTAAAGCTTTAGTCAGGAAAATAATCTGATGTGTTATTGAGACAGAGACAATATAATAAAATGAAATATATGTATAGATGGCTGTTTGGTTTTAGTTTTCTCTCAGGTGTACACTGACTTGTGTAATGACCCATTACTTCCGATGTACTGTAGTGTGATGGTTCAATGATGATTGATGTAGATTAGATTTCATTTTAGCCTTTGCTGAAAACATGACAAAGATGAATATTTTTACAGAAATCAGTTTTTTTTTTTTATTTATTATTGTAAGTTGTAATCATTGCAGGAGAAATTTTGACTTTTGGTTCTTAATTACCCTTGTGGTTTAGTGATCAAAAAATGCCAAACATCTACAGCACCCCTTTTTTTTTATAGTTGAAAAAGATTTTTTATTGGTTAAAAAGAATTTAAAAGCATGGGAAAAAGTCAAGCAAAATTTAAAATTCTTTGCAACCGATTTTCTGTGGTTGGATGCCCTTCCTATTGCCAACCCTCACCTGTTTCCAAGCTGAGTAGTATTTCCCCATGGCCAGACATGTTTTGGCAGAAGATTGGAAACAAACTATACTACCTGCAGTGTCAAGACACACACACACCCTTTAAAACAATAATTTTCTAATAAAGACACAAAAATGTTTTTAATGAGTGTCATTCATACGTTTCAGAGTTATTTTGTAAGGAGAAGGTGTATATGTATGTATGTATGTGTGTGTGTGTGTATATATATATATAATATATATATATATATATATATATATAATATATATATATATATATATTATATATATATATAAAATATCAAACTAAACACTTGTAAGTGTATATCATGCACTGACATTTATACTTATTTGCCTGACATTTATACTTATTTATATTGACTTTAGTAGATAGAATAAAAAAACGAGTTGATTGTAATAATTTGAGGAGTTATAGTGAAAAGGACATGGCTGTGGTTGTTACTGTTGTTGCTTAACCTCAGGTTTGCTTCACCCACAGTCCTATGTCCCTTTCACTGATCTTAACAACAATCTGCTACCTTCCTTGATTTGTCTTCTGCTTTCCTTAACCACAATCCTCAATCTTTCGTCACCATGGCCCCCTGTCTTCCTTGATTAGTCTTCTGTCTTCTTTATCGCAATGGCTATTGTTTGTGTGTATGCACACACATACACAGGATGTCCATAAATTATCTTTACAACTTTCACAATTTGTCATTTGGATGTGTTATGTGCAACCAAAGAACCCCATATGGAAGTGTTTTGATGTTTTTCATAAAACTTCTGCCTGGAATCGAACTCGGAATCTTAAGCACTCCTAACTACTTTGGAATCTTAAGCCCGCACTCTTAACCACTACACCATATGTCCATGGGGCAATTATGGAGTGAATTTTAGGGCTTATAAATCTAATATTTTCCTATCCTTCCTTAAATATAGAACTGGATAAACATGAATTGTAAATATGGAGAGTTGGAAGAAAACAAGCTTTTTTGATAAGATGAGTTTTCTTAATTCTTTATTTGGAAAAATCATTGAATTGTGTTTTCCAGTCTAACTATACTTTGTGTGATAGTGAAATATGGACATCTAATACTGAAGGTCATTTTTCATCAAAATATTCCAACTGCAATCATTCCATCTTCTTGGGGTGTATTTAGGACTACATTATCTCATATGCCTATTTTAAGATGATTAAGTAAGATTTGGTTCCTATTTCTAGCAGGGCAAGTGACTACTTAGATATTCTTATTTGGTTCATGTATAACATGAACTTGAGATAGACGAATTGTATATGAGTTGAAAACATATCTCTCAAAGAACTGATCGGCTGTCTGTCTGAAGAGTTTGTGTTGTTGCAACTGTTTGGTTCAGGAAGAGAGGGCAGTACCCATATCCTTCACAACTGTGGTCCCCCACCCTTTTAAGCCACAGACCGGTTTCATGCAAGAACTGGGACGAATCAATCACATAGCAAAACACAAAGTGCATGATATTTAATTTAAATATTACATATATAACTCACACATAATGTGAAACCACCTTGCAAACTGCATTGGTCAATAAAATACAAATAAAATTTTAAAATGTTTTCTTTCTGTGCAACCCAATACTAAATGATACTGGTTGTCTGATGGTTGGGGACCCCTGCCTTACAGGGCCTGTTAGATTGATTGGGTTGATGCAGTTGATGTTGGGTGGGGTTAGGTAAGTAGAGCTTCTGAGGATTGTTGTTCTGGGGCATATGGAGTAAGCAGAATATTTAGTATAGTGTTCAGGGAGTCAGACACAATATGGATGTCATGGGGAAAAGAAGTATGCTTGAGTGGGGTACTTACTCTATAGTTAAGTACCAAGGAACTAAAACCATTGTAATTTCAACAGAGGAGGCAAAGAACATATCATATTAGTTTGCTAGTACATTCTTTGTTGGTTTATGAGTGAAAGCTTGTCCATCAGTCAGCTGTCCTTTGACTGGGAGGCAGGAATGTAGTCTGAAATATGCGTTTATGTCATAACTGTCCCAGCTATGTGGGCCGCATTTACTCTGAGATAAAGTAGTTACTCTAGACTTTGGAGTGTTCTTGGTAGGATTAAAACTTTATGACCAATCTCCTAGTGTGAGTGAAATATAGGTTCTAAACCGATGATGGTACACAATTCTAACAGGAATAATAATTTCTGTAACAATAACAAAAGCAATGTTATCAAATAACCAAATAATTATGAAGTTATGATTTGCTTCAAGTCAGTAGTCAGAAAGTCTGGCAAATCTTTCATTGTGTATCATATTAGTGTTAATTACGGTAGAAAATGGATACTTATTGATTTCTGTAGATTCATTATCTTCTGTTTCTATAGTGACTAGAAATAAGATTTTATCAAAATCTGGTGGCCAGTGTAATTGGATTCTCTTTATCAAAACTATTAGGGAAAAGAGACTTAAGTGGCACTGTTCTGTTCTTCATCATCATCATCATCATCATCGTTTAGCGTCCGCTTTCCATGCTAGCATGGGTTGGACGGGTCAACTGGGGTCTGTGAAGCTGGAAGGCTTCGTCAGGCCCAGTCAGATCTGGCAGTGTTTCTACGGCTGGATGCCCTTCCTAACGCCAACCACTCCGCGAGTGTAGTGGGTGTTTTTTACGTGCCACCTGCACAGGTGCCAGACAGAGCTGGCGAACGGCCACGAACGGATGGTGCTTTTACGTGTCACCGGCACGGGGCCAGGCGATGCTGGCAACGGACACGAACGGATGGTGCTTTTACGTGCCACCGACACGGGGCCAGACAGAGCTGGCAACCGGCCACGAACGGACGATGCTTTTACGTGTCACCGGCATGGGGGCCAGCCGAGGCTGGCAACGGACGCGAACGGATGGTGCTTTTACGTGCCACCGACACGGTTGCCAGACAGAGCTGGCAAACGGTCACGAGCGGACGGTGCTTTTACGTGTCACCGGCACGGGGGCCAGCCGAGGCTGGCAACGGACACGGATGGATGGTGCTTTTACGTGCCACCGACACATCAATTTTTTTAGTAAAATTGGACAGTGGTCCAGATGTTATTACTGTGGTTGCCCTATCTTCAGGTCAACCCTGATCACACAGGTCTGTGATCAAAGGCATTACAGCTGCAATTACCCTATTGTTTTGCATTCCTAGAATAACATTGTCCAGCATTGCATGTTATCCATAGTTTTGCTGGACTAGATCACCAACCTATAAAAGGGTAACTGTACTTAGGGGAAGATATCACTGTGAATAGTGGAATCATGGAATCACTATAATTAATTATTCTATTGTGTCTGGAGAGAGTCATTTTCTTTTTGTGCCTTATTATGTAACACACTCACCAGTAAAAAAAAGTTTAAGAAGTAGTAAAAAAAAGTGGAAATTTTACTGGTGAGTGTGTTACATAATAAGGCACAAAAAGAAAATGACTCTCCCCAGACACAATAGAATATGCTTCAACACACGAACTCATATAATCTTGCTAACCAAATCCAAATCCGAAATACTATAATTAATGTTTGTGTTTTGTTATCAAGTAGTGCTGGATTCGATCCTACTTTGAGTACAAGTTGGTATAGGTATGAGAGGTTATTTTTTACATGTGTTCTGCTGGTACTGAAAATCTTCACTTGTGCGCTAATATGTAAACTCCCATAACCAATGGGATATGGAGCTCACTACCATCATTGATTTGAAAATTGATTGCTATTTCATGCTATTTTGAAGCTTATCATTTAGAGATTGTGTAGAAATAGAGAGTTGGTTATATAAATGCTTTGTGTATGGTGTCACATTCAACGTTTAATATTTCTCTGTTCAAGTTAAGCATTCAATGCTTAACATTTCTCAACCTTATGAATCTAGCTAATGAATTAAGCAGCGGTAATGTAATATACTTCAGTTAATTGTTAACTAAAACACTTACCCCACTGTGCTAAGGGTGCTTCTATGTAACCACTCAACCTCTTCAATGTAGCAAAAACAAACTTTCTTTTACCATTTTTCAAAAACGGTCCATATGTAAATTGTTCTGAATCTTAGGTTAAACCTTTAGCATTCAGATTACTCTGTCAAATGTAATGCTTATTTATTCATATTGTTTTGAATTAATCATGCATCATTTCGTAGTTTCAAGTTTTCATTGATGTTATTACTTCTTTCTTAGAATGACATGGTAGGATGGGTGTGAATCTGGCCATTTTGGACAGAAAAATGTAGCCAGTTTAAAAGCTTAAAGAGTTAACATACCCAAAGATAGAATTTGTTAAAATAAGTAAATTTGCGTTATCTTATTCAACTATGCACAGGCATAACTAGGTTAAGAAGCTTACATTGTGACCATGTAGTTTTGAGTTCTGTCTCACTGTGCAGTACTTTGGAAAGTCCTAGGATTACCAATACTTTGTGAAGGAATTTGGTTGCTGAAAATTGTGTGAACTGTCTGAAAGCCCATCATTGTGTGTGTGTGTGTGTGTGTGTGTATGCGTGCGCATCTCACCCCCACATCTACTTGCCAACCAGTGTTGGTTTGTTTACATCCCTGTAACTTAACAGCTCAGTAAAAGTGACTGACAGAATAAGTACCAGATTTTTAAAATAAGTACTGGGGTCAATTTATAAAACTAAAAACCCTTCAACATTGTGCTCCAGAATGGCTGCATTTCAATGATTAAAAGATGTAAAAGAAGACAAAAGACCAAAAAACTAACATTTCCATTATGCACATTTTTTTCTCATGACATAGTAATTAATTCTTCTTAATTGTTTTCAGCTCATTAAATAATTGACCTTTAACTTCTCATGGCCTATTCATTTATTGACCTTAACTGCTGCTATATAAAGTCTTGTTTTGTCAAAGAGCCAAAACCAATTATACCTATTGACTGCAATCTGCAATAAATAAATAGTATTAAAAACCAGAAATTCAGTGGCTACAATATATTAGAATATCTAAACCTGTCATTATATAACACCAAACATTATCATAAACTTAGACTTCGTGAGAATTTCTCACTCTGAAACTTAACAAAGTTTCCTTATTCACAGACATTTCTCACAGATATATATATATATATTTATAAACTTGGCAAAGCAACAAATGAAGATTATGCTTTTAACGAATAATTACTACTGTTACTACTACTATTACACGCATATGCATGCGCAATAAAGTAGGGTATCATTGACCTTGTCCTAAGTATGCAAACAAAAGACTTCGATAATTAATGTATTTCTTTTTCATATAATGGTAATAATAAAGGTTTCACATTTTAGCACAAGGCCAGTAATTTTAGGGGAGGGGGGTAAGTTAATTATTTTATTGATCCCGAAAGGATGAAAGGGCAAAGTCAACCTTGGCAGAATTTGAACTCAGAACTTGAAGCCGAAAGAAATGTCACTAAACATTTTGCCCAGTGTGCTAACAATTCTACCTTAATAATAATAATAATCCTTTCTATTAGAGGCATTAAGCCCGATATTTGTGGGGAGGGGACTAGTTGATTACATTGACCCTAGTGCTCAACCGGTATTTATTTTATCAACCCCAAAAGGATAAAAGGTAAAATTGTCCTTGGTGAAATTTGAACTCAGAACGTAAAGACGAAATGTATCTAAGCATTTTGTCTGGCATCCTAACAATTCTAACTCATCACCCTCATAATAATAATAATAAAGTCAGTAAACATAGCAGTACATTTGTTTTCAAGGTTAGTTAATTAATATTTATGCACAGCATATATTAGAGACTTAAGATAAATTTAAAGTAGATAAACTACAGGTTTTTCATGTGAAAATTTAAGCTGATGTAAATGCACCTTACTGTTTCTTTCATACACAGAAAGATAGGAAATTGTCCTGATATATATGCTTCATAATTCATTGACCACTCATCAAAGGACAAGTACGCTCTCATCCTTCTACCTATGAAGAGGATTTATAGCTTACTATTTCAATCAAACATAGACCAGAACTTTGCTGTAATGGCAATACTAATTTACATGCCATGTATTTATCAATAGCATGATTAATTAGCAAATGTTTATGCACAATGCAGCCTGTATTAGAAACCTAAGATAAATTTTAAGTAGTTTACATGTGTGTGAGCACACATACATTTGTATATGTTACATTAAGTACAGGGTGATTGAAAAGTGACTCCCTATTTCAAAATGCTTATCCCTATTTATTAATCGTAATTTTTACAAAATAATGGATATGAGAGGAAAACTTTTAGTATGAGGTTTTATTTAAAATTGGATATGGGCTCCAGATGTTGCCACCAGCTTCTTAAGTCAACAGATTTCACCAGGAACTCTTGTGGGATGAAAGACATAAAGTTCTTCCAAAGTCTTTGGTTTGGCTCAATAGGCTCGTTCCTTTAACCAACCCCAAAGAAAGAAATTACAAGGTGTTAAGTCAGGACTTCTGGTCGGCCACTCATGTGGACCACAATGACCCATCAATCTCCCAGGGAAGTGGGCATTCAGCCATTCACAAATGACAAGTGCAAAATGTAGAAGGGCGTCATCTTGCATGGAAATCAAATCTTCAGTATTTTCCCAAGCGCTGATAACTGGCCAGATATTATCTTGCAGCATAGTGAGGTACCATGGATAGTTACTTTTCAGTTACCCTGTATATGTTGTATGAAGTCCTTGTTATATGCTTGGATTGAGCTGATCTATGTGCAAAGGAGTTTCAGCCATGACTGTCTCATCTATGTTTCAAGCATAATTTATCTAAGACTACATTATTTAACGTGTTCTTTTTGTGGGGGGGGTTTTCTGATTGGAGGGTGTTTGGCTGCTTTTTCAAGTAGGGTGAACAACCATGTAGATTTTCGTTCATTTGGTCATGTAGTAAACTCCACTCTACGCTGTTGAATAGTTGCCAATAGCTAAAGAAACAAACATTCTAATATAAAACCAGTTGATTCTCACAAAAAGTATCTGTACAAAATTGGTGCAAGTCTTCAGATTTATAAACAAGCAACAGTAGAATGTTGTAACAATTTTTTTTCTCCTGTAAGTTACTAGTCAACTCTTCAGATAATGATTTGTCTATCATTTAACTTTGGCAACACTAATTCACATGAGATCATTCCTGCTTCTATGATATAACATTATTTCAAAGCTTTCATAATTAAATAGAAACCTTTCAGCTTCATTTTATGTAAAAACCTTTTAGTTCAGTTATGTTCCATATATCAACTTAATATACCAATAAATAAATGAGCCAAAGAAGTGGATGGTGTAAGCACTATGTGGTCACTTGAACTGCAAGAAATGGCAGCCAAATCATTCTGGAATCATTCCTACTCAAAGAAGATCATATTGGATGATATATTAGAGGAGCTCCCAGGGGTATCCTGTCTTGAATTCCTCTGTTATTGCCTGGAGGACTATGATGAATAAGAGGGGACTGAGGACTGATCCTTGGTGGACCCCTACCCCTACCCGTGATTCTTCACTGTACTCGTTGCCAACCCTCACCTTACTGACAGCATCCCTGTACATGGCTTGCACAGCTCTCACTAACCATTCATCTATCCCTAGTTTCCTCATTGACCACCAGATAAGGGATCGGGGGTGGGGATCCTGTCAAAGGCTTTCTCCATGTCAACGAAAGCCAGGTACAGAGGTTTATCTTTGGCTAGGTATTTCTCCTGTAGCTATTTTACCAGAAATATAACATCAGTGGTGCTTTTCCCTGGCACAAACCCAAACTGCATCTTATCTAGACTGACTTGCTCCCTAATTAGTTGGGCTATGATCCTCTCCGTGACCTTCATTACCTGATCCAACAACTTGATACCTCTGAAATTATTTGTATCTAAAGCTTCACCTTTACCTTTGTAGCAGTTGACTATCATGTTTGTGTTTCTATGTCTTGACATTGCATAACATAGAGGAACTTTATTTATTTCCAATATTCTGTGTAAACTTATCTGAACATGGGGGAATATTACCTTACTTGGAAACAGATATAGGTTGGTGACAGGAAGGGTAGATGGTCATAGAAAATCTACCTCAATAAACTCTTTCCAACCCATATTAGCATGGAAAAGTGGATGTTAAAATGATGATGATTAAACAATTTACTTATGTAACTAGTAGTAAAAGATTTGATATGTATTAAAATGCTAAGAGAATGCATACATGTACTCATTTTAAATATATCAACAGTTAATGTAAACCAGAAAATACTATTCAGTACTATTACTGACACATACTTGTATGGCAATAAAACATAAGAATTGTTGGCTGTTAGTGTCCAGTCTTTAACATCCCTCTTTTTTTCTGCTTTTCTAAACCCCATTCCCATATCTCCTCACTAAAATGGATATTCTTCTCTTAGGAACTAGTATATAATCTTATTTAGAAATTAATACCAATTTTTTCCAGTCTCATTGAGCAATAGTTATTCTGAGGTAAAAACAATTTGAAGCATGGAAAAATGATGGTACCACAATATGGAAACATACTCTTCACCAAAAACTACAAGAAAAATCTGAACCCCCTTCAAATTTCAAAATAACTCTATTTAATCAAATTCAAGACTTAGTCTTTGTGAACTTCTTTCACTATTTTGTTAAACTTGAACTTTTTTACAAATGAATATAAAAATAGAAATTAAAGCTATAAAAGAGTCAAAAGCAATGATTTTGTAAAGTAATTTGGAAAAATTTTAGGAAAACAAAGCATTTGCTTTCTCAAATTCTCACAAACCCTCCTATAGCCCCCACTCTTCCAAAAGTACAAGAAATTGAGTTGTTTTGCCAAGAAATATTTTTCTATCATAACACATATCTTTTACAGTTCAATTTTGGCTGTGTTTTCATTTCCAAGTGCTTCCGCAAGAACAAAGAACATAGTGGTTATCTTGTTTGTATTTCTTTTCTGTTCCACTCGACCCAGAGTGGGAGTTCAATTCTGCTCAAAATTTAAAACTGTGTTAAGTAGAACACAACAAATAAAACTAAACCAAAGAAAACAATATTTTTAGACCAACAACTTTAATATTACGTTTATGAATTTGGCAAAAAAAATAATAAATAAATAAATGACCATCCTGAAATATAACAATAACTTTATTAATGTATTTCATTGTCTTTATTTTCTTAATCCAAATCCCACACATGTTAACTTTGTCTTCCAATCTTTCTGGGAGTAATGATCAACAAAATAAGAAATAGTTAAGTACTGGTATCAATTAAATGCTTGTTCCCAGCAGCAAGTTATAGTTGTGCCTTATATTGGAGACCAGCTATTGTCCTTATTTGCCCTGTTGCTTCACCAAATTCTGGAGTCTTTAGATTCATTTAAGCCATATTCCTAGCAGTAAACATTTCTTAATTCCTCTCTAGGTCTTTAACTACTTTGGAGGATTTTTAGCGGAAAAGAAATCAGTTTCTTTTGTAATACTAGGGCAAAGATTTATTTATAGGCACAGGTGTTGTTGTGTGCTTAACCCTTTCATTACCATATTTCTGTTGAGATGCTCTGATTTTCTTTCAATTAATTTTAAATATAACAAAGAATTTAGTAAAATAACTTAGTTATCGTTCAGTTAGTGTTAGGAACATAAATTGTGACGAAGGTTTGGTGGAAGATTTTAATTCAAAACTTTTGAAAACTAGACATTAGTACTCTGAGCCAGAGGCGGTTTCAGCCAGGTTGATAACGAAATGGTTAAGAAGCTTTCTTCCCAAACATGTGGGTCGTGGGTTCAGTCCCTCTGTGTAGTACTTTGGACAAGTGTTTTCTATTATAGCTTCAGGTCGACCAATTCTTTTAAATTCCTAATAGGTGGATTAGGTAGATGGAAATTGAAAGGAACCCACTGTGTGTGTGCATACGAGAGCTTGTACCCTATCACTGCTTGACAACTAGTGTTGATTTGTTTACATCCCTGTAACTTGGCAGTTCAGTAAAGGAGACTAACAGAATAAGTACCATGCTTAAATATATATTAAAAAAAAGTACTGAGGGCAATTTGTTTTACTAATCCCTTCAAGGCAGTGTCTCCGAATGGCTGCAGTACAATGACTGAAACAAATAAAAGATAGAATATGGAGACAATACAAGTGAGCAGTGCCAACCAATTCGGCCTTCCATCTATTATTGTTAATATAATTTTTTTTTTTATTCTTTGCAATACATGACTCAGTCTGTGTGGCTGCGATTTATAATAATGGAAAGAATTGAAGTGGTGGGGGAAGGCAATGGTATGATTGCTATTTTGCGGAATAATAGTGAAGCTTTTATGTTAGCTTTATGAAAAGGAAAATATACTAACAAAATATATTGGGAAACATTGAATTAAGGAAATAAAAGGCAAAACCTCTACTGCAACTACATAAGTTCTGATTGCTTCAATGAAAATAAAATACAAAATTACACAACTAATTTGTGTAGATATGTGCGCGTGCACACATGTAAAAAATTCCTCCCTACATATTTTACTCTTAAATTTCTTCATTCCAAACCTATGTGCATGCAATTTTGAATTTGTATATCTTTAGTTCTGTATGTGAATTAATCTCTAAAAAGAATCAGTGAAAGAATTCAAGAATTCATTACATTTTTTAAATAGATTTATTCTCAAGATTGTAAATTTTCAACATGTCCACCATATTACTTATACAAATGGTATTGCAATTCTGAAGTTCAAGAACTGTCTTGCAGTTGATTTTCAGTTATATTTTGAATAACATTAGTCATTTTAGCCTTGCAATGCAAGTCATCTATAGAATGAGATTTAGTTTAACAGTAATCTTTACATATCTCCATAAAATAAAGTTGAAAGTAATTGGCTGTGTGGTAAGTAGCTTGCTTACCAACTGCATCGTTTCGGGTTCAGTCTCACTGCATGGCACCTTGTGCCTTCAACTATAGCGTTTACCTAATACCGAGTTCTCATTCTTTATAGGCGTAGGAGTGGCTGTGTGGTAAGTAGCTTGCTTACCAACCACATGGTTCTGGGCTCAGTTCCACTGTATGGCAACTTGGGCAAGTGTCTTCTACTATAGCCTCGGGCCGACTAAAGCCTTGTGAGTGAATTTGGTAGATGGAAACCGAAAGAAGCCTGTCGTATATATGTATATATATATGTGTGTGTATATTTGTGTGTCTGTGTTTGTCCCCCTAACATCACTTGGCAACCAGTGCTGGTGTGTTTACGTCTCCGTAACTTCGCGGTTCAGCAAAAGAGACCAATAGAATAAGTCCTGGGGTCGATTTGCTCAATTAAAGGTGGTGCTCCAGCATGGCTGCAGTCAGATGACTGAAACAAGTAAAAGAGTAAAAAGAGTGTACATTTTTAATTTATCGACAATAAACTAGCTGCATCAGCTATCTTATTTTTTAATTGCCATGTACAGATTAATTCTATCAATATACAGAACTAAAATTATGTTTAGTTTAAGATATATAATTTAAAATTTTGCCGTGTTTTTATGATGACCCTGTATATTATGAAGGAAACAAAATTTAAATATGTAAAATGTGTATGCAGATGCAATATTCATATACACAACATAGAGCCATGTGCAGACATGGCTCTTCACATTCACATAGTCTCAGGTTCAGTTTGACTGTATGGCACTTTGGGAAAGAGTCTTCTACTGTAGCCTTGGGCCAATCATTGCTTTGTAAGTGAATTTGCTTGGAAGAAAGTGTGGAAGCCCATCATGCATATGTTTTTGTGTGTTTATGTCTTGTTACTTATTGGTGTGGTAAATGGAAAATAACATCAGGCTTAAGTATGTACTGGAGTCAATATGAACATCTAAAACCCCTAAGGTGATATCCTAGCATAGCTGCAATTTAACAAGTGAAACAGGTAAAAGAGTATTTGAAAGAGAATCAAAAGTTATTTGTTGGTTACTCATCTTTAGTACTCTTCCTTATTGGCTTCTGTGTGTCTGCATCAAAGCTAAACTTAACAACGTAAAATACATTGATTTTTCTACATAGACACAATACCTGGAATATGCAGATGTAGACAACCAACAATATCAACCTCAGTACTCAACTAGAGTTTATACTATCAACATGGGAAGGTTATGCTCTGCCAGGTTTGAACTCAGACTGTAAAGAGCCCACAACTACCACAAGACATTTTGTCCTCTGACCTAATGCTTCTGCTAATCCATCACCCTAAACTATGTAAACTATGTATCAATTTCAAGCTTAGGGAGAAGAGGTAGAATGGCCCTCTACTTGACAGGTATTTGTATTCATTGACTGGAACTAAACCAATCCTGATGAGATTTTAGGTTTGAAACTAAAGGAGTTGTGACCAAAAGCTGCAAGACATTGTCATTTTGTTTAACCCTTTTGTTTCTGTATTTCTTTCAATTACTTC
This sequence comes from Octopus sinensis, assembly GCF_006345805.1. Lineage (NCBI taxonomy): Eukaryota > Metazoa > Mollusca > Cephalopoda > Octopoda > Octopodidae > Octopus > Octopus sinensis. Next base: position 175,521,645 of record NC_042997.1, read on the forward strand.
AAATATAACAAAGAATTTAGTAAAATAACTTTATCATTCAGCTGGTGTTAGGAACATTAATTGTGACTAAGATTTGGGGGAAGATTATAATTCAAAACTTATGAAAACAAGACATTTATACTAAAGAGCCAAAGCCGGTTTCAGCCGGGTTGGTTACGAAAGGGTTAAGGTTGTAATGTTTCTACTATCTACTGCTGCAAAAACATAATAAAAACCATACTAAGTGATGTCAACAATCTCCATGGAAGTAATAACTTGCTTGAGTTCCCTATAGGAATCATCCCACTTATTGTTTAGCCACAGGTCAATCCTGTTTGAGTAAACTTATAATCAGAGGTATTCCTGCCATGACCATTCTCACTTTTTTTTTTGTTATAATTTATCTAAGGCTACAGTGTCTAATGTGTTCTTGCTTTTCTAAAAGAGTAGGTAGGTTATATTATGAGCTATTTCTGGGTGGTTGAATGACCACATGAAGGTTCTCTGTTACAAATAGGAATCTACTTGATCAGACCAGCTCTTGGGCAATGCTAACCTTCTTAAAGTCACAAATATTGTAATATTGTAATTTTCATTATCTTTAATCATCTTTCACCAAAATCACAGATTTCAATGCTAATAATTCAACTATAGTCATCATAGAAGAATGGATAAGCTATGTCTGTCTTGTTAAAGCAGTCTTCTTAAGTATTGACCAAACAATTTACTGGGCTACTGATATTGAGCATTACTTGTTTATAATAAGCATGTCCATGAAGGGAATACTGTATTGATTGAATAAATTGAATTCTTGTATATCTATTTTACTATTATGTCTCATCTGTTGCTATGAGACTTAATGTATTCATCTTAAATTAGTAACCGCATGTGGAATTATTCTTTTGCTGTGCCTAAATATTACTGGATATCTAATAAAACAAGTTTTTTTTTCCACCCCAATTGTATTTCATATTTCTTGGTTATCATGCTTATCACCAAGGAAGAATAAAATTAATCTCTCTACAGAAAGCTGATGATAAATTACTTGAATGTGTGTATGTGTATATATATATATATATATATATATCTAGAGAGAGAGAGTAGAGGCTTGGGACTTAGTGGTTAGGGTGTTGCATTCATGATTGTAAGATTGATGTTTTGATTCCTGGACCGTATGATGCATTATGTTCTTAAGTAAAACACCCTTCATTTCATGTTGCTCTAGTCCATTCAGCTTGCAAAAATGAGTAATCCTGCAATGGACTGGCATCCTATCCAGGTGCATTATATTTGGAATAGTGGATTCTCAAAAGTACACAGAAAGCCACAAATTATATCCAACAGGGTTTTGCAACTCAATATTTACATGCTATTATTTATAGCTTTGTGTATATTTTAAGAATCCAGTATTCAAAAAGTAATCGTGTGTGTGTGTGATGGTTTTTGATAAGCAACGTCGATTTTTACAATTCTGTAAATAATAATAGTATTTTATAAGCTTAAAGCTTACAAGCAATCACAATGCAATGATTGAAGAAAATAGTCTAATAATGGGGCATATAAGCCCTCAGCTGAAAAAAAGTAGGTTTTCTTGTCCCACACATAGAGGAAGACCTACTTTTTCCATCAAGGGTTTATATGCCCCATTATTAGACTATTTCCTTTTGTCATAGCATAGTGATCATTTCTAAACTTCAAGATTATAAAATACTATTGTTATTATATATGTATGCACTTTCCTAGTGTTAGAATAGACTTGATACAATTACTGAGGATAGTTGTGTGAACCACACAATATCTTTTTTGTGTTATCATGATTTGAATATCCTAGTTTGTGTTCTGATCAGTAAGTATCCCGGCTGTTGCCATAGTAACGAAACTAAAGCACACGGAGTGAATCCGCTTGGCACAGATTGATCATGAACTCTGCTGTGCATGCACACTAAGTTTTACCGTTCTAGCTCATTTCTACTGTTTACAGCAGTGCTTGGCAGGAACATGTGTAGCATGTGATCATCACATTGATCATGGCAGAGAATCTGCATCAAATTTTGCCAAAAACTTGGTGATACCTGCTCCATGCTGCAAACACATCTGCGATGTCTTTCTCAGTTCTGTTGGTTGCATGTCTCTCAGAATGTTCGTCAATATTGACATTTTTTCAGCCATCTTGGTATCGTCTGAACCACTCATCACTCCTCTCCATACACTTTCTGCAACTTTGAGCAGGTATCACCATGTCAACTTTCTCTGTCATGGTCAATGTGACAATCACACGCTACACACGTTCCTACCAAGCACTGCTGTAAACAGCAGAAGTGAGCTAGAATGTTAAAACTTAGTGCACCTACACAGCAGAGTTCAAGGTCAATTTTTGCCAAGCAGCTTTACTCTGTATGCTTTAGCTTCATTACTATGGCAACAGTCCAGATATTTATTGATCAGACCTCATATATATTATGCTAAAATCTTTTTGAAATGAAATATTTTTCATCAAAATTTTAAGTTAGATAAGAACACTTTTGTATGGGTGGTCTTAAAAGAAGTTTGTATTAAAAACGTACAACACATGTAAATTCATAGTCTATTAGTGTTTCTGTGTGCATTTATACATGTTTGAATATATTCTTATATCTATGTGTCCTTGTTTTCCATTGTCTGGCATGTACCCCAGAACATATTTCAATATTTGCAATTGAATGAATTATTTTGATGAAATTCATACTTCAATGGAATACTTAGATGCAATTCATACTTCAGTGTATTATTGGAAAACACAATACTTCCACATGTTTTACATTTTCATAAACATACATACATATATATTTATTTATTTATTTTCTATTTACAGAGGTTAAGAACTGAAAACAGATTGCTACGACAGCGGATAGAAAACTTGGAAAAGGTTATTATTACTTTACCATTCTTCTCCAAATAATATTCATTATTACATGTTGTGTGTGTGTGTGTTGTTTGTACACAAATAGGTCATTGTAAATAGTGTAGTGGCTATTACTTCAGGCAGTTGTAACAGTGGTTGTTGATTGTTATTTTTAGAATAGGTCAACAGAATCAGCAGAGTTGCAGGCAAAATAATGCCTTTCTCAGAATTACTTTTATATCCTTTTACTTTCTAATTTTGAATCCTGCTGTGGTCAGTTATGTTCTTTCTTTTTTTTTTCTATTGTCTTTCCAAGGTTAATCAAGGTTATAGTAGAAGACACTTCAGTAAGTGTCTTAAACTATACCCTTGGACTGACCAATGACTTGTGAATATAATTGCAAGATAAGAATTGTATGAAAGCTTGTCGTGTGTGTGTGTGTGTTTGTACGCATGTGTGTGTGCACAATTATTATCCACATACTTTTGTACTGACACTGGTTAAACAACATTGTTGTTATATTTACATCTCCTGTAAACTTGTCTGTAAACCAGAACAGCCTTAACAATTTGAGAAGCCCTGTAAGGTGCTATGAACACTGCCCCCTTTCTGCAGACTAACTTGAAAAAGACAACTGAATTTCCAAGAGAAATAACCTAGTTGCTCTTGAGAAATGAGTATGTATACAACTGTGAGCATCTCTTTGTGTCTATGGGTACATTACATCCTCTAACTTGTCTATTTTGCTATGTGAGAACCATTAAAATAAAGTACCTTATTTGAAAGTATACATTGGTAACAGGAAGGCCATCAAGCTGTGGAATATTGCTTCAAGAAATTTCCAAACCATGCCAGCATGGGAAAAGTTGATGTAAAAAGTGACGAAGGGTTATATTTTGTTATTTTCAGGAATCAGCATCTCTGGCAGATAAGCTGATCCAAGACCAAGTGACTCGAGCGCAGGAAGCTGAAGAAACTTTTATACTGAAAAACCAATTGGCATCAGGAAAGCAACAGTTACATGAAACACAAAGGAAATTACAAGAAGCTGACAAATTAATTTCAGAGATAAAGGAGCGTGTAAGTATTCTTTTTTTCACCCATTATTATTTATACACCCTTAAACACGTCTACAAATGCTTGGCCCCACAATCTCTGATGAACTGTTTCTACCCCAATATCAACCTGCCGGATACAGTTTAGACTGAGCAGCAACCAAAACAGCCTTAACTATTTGAGACGCTCTGCAAGGTGCTATGAACACTGCCCCCTTTCTTCATACTAACTTGAAAAAGACAACTGAATTTCCAAGTGAAATAACCTAGTTGCTCTTGAAAAATGAATATGTATACAGCTGTGAGCATCTCTTTGTGACTATGGTTACATTACTTTATTGCCTAATTCTACATATTCAGTTTACCAAGAAGAAATAGAATTAGCATTTTATAAGGAGGAAGTTGTTTTTGTTTGATTCTCCCCCCCCCCCCCGCCCGTTTTCTTTCATTCTCCAGAATATTAAAATGTATCAGTCCTAGTTTTACCTCTTGATTGATAGTAATGAGATAAATGACATATTACTTAACTTATTAGGATTTATTGAGACACTAGCAAAACTCTTCTCATCATGTAATGTATAACTAAGTCGCCATAGCGCAGCACATCCCACTTTACTCAATATCTTCAGGAAGAATTTATGTCAGACTGCAAATTAACAAACTATATATCAGGCAATGTTACTACTGTTTGGGGTGTTCAGTTGCATCATCCCCTGTGCCCTCTTCCAAATGGAGACTGACAACCTGCAGTATTTGACCTTAGGACTTGTTAATGGTCAATGCATAACTGACTCTCAGTGGGAATTGCAATCGTTTGAAACAAAAGGGGACACCTGTTGGTATTAGTGGTATTCTAGGCATAAATACAATGTCTCGCTTACCACTTCCAGTGAAGATTTTTGCTTCGATAATGGTCAAAGTAATTTAAATGACAAGAAAAACATGAAATAGTATCAATTTTATTTAGTGTTTTCAGTGGTCAGCATATAAAAAACAAGCTTTGCTTTTTGTAAGTATATATAGACATTACGATCAAATACTATGTGGAAGCACCATCCGTTTGTGGCTGTTGCCAGCCTCGCCTGGCCCCTGTGCCGGTGGCACGTAAAAAGCACCCACTACACTCATGGAGTGGTTGGTGTTAGGAAGCGCATCCAGCCGTAGAAACATTGCCAGATCAGACTGGGCCTGGTGCAGCCTTCTGGTTTCCCAGACCCCAGTTGAACCGTCCAACCCATGCTAGCATGAAAAGCGGACGCTAAACGATGATTATGATGATGATTGCTAGAAATAGGAGCCAATACACTACCAACTCACCCCACCAATCCCTTTCAGAAAATAAATGCACATTTATCTGTGGAATAGTCAAATTAATTTAAATGACATGTAAAACCTGAAATATTATCAATTTTATTTAGTGTTTTCAACATACAAAGAAACAAACTTTGTGTTTTACAAGGATAGAGATATATCTATGTACTTTTCTTGCTTTCAGACTGATTCAATCAATGTAGCCACTGTACTTGATGATAAGATTGCTCAGCATCTAGTGCAGCAGCTGCAGGAAGAGCTGATATCAGTGCGGTTAAAAGATAATGAAACAGCTGCTGTGATTAAAGATATGAAAGTTAAAATCAAAGAACTTGAAGATGTAAGTAGATTTCTCTACTAATTGATTTGGTAAATTTTATTGTTATTGTTTAATTCCCATATCAACTCCCATCCACCTGATCTATTATTATTAAAGATGTGCTAATCATAACCATTATATTTGTTTGTATATCAGAGACTACATTGTTCGATGTATCTTTAACCCTTTAGTTTTCTGATTATTCTATCAAACATAATGCTTATTGGGTCATATTGATTTGAATTAATCATGCATTATCTCATATCTTCAAGATCTTGATGGTGTAATTACTTAATGTAGAATAACATTGTAGGGTAGGTGTGAGGGCCTGGATCTGGTCAGTCTGAACATAAAACAGATTAAATATTTTGGCCGGATATGGCCGGTTTAAATACTAAAGGGTTAAGATGGTAGGATCAGATTTGAGTGACCTTTGCTGCTATTTCTTGTGGGTTGAGCGGCCATGTAGAACATTGGTCATTTGCTTGATTGACTTGGTATTAACAGTAATAGTTGCTTGATGCAATCAATTACTGGTCAAGTACTCAATGGCATATTGGTTGCTAGCTGGTCAAACATTTGAATATAACTAACAAATCCATACATCATTTTTTTGTCTAGTTGAGCATCACACACTATATTACTCTAGCCTATAGCCATTTATCACATGGTGGACCATGAAAAATACCAATTCATGGCAGTGGATTGGCAGAGTTGTTATAGAATCAGGGTGGATACCTTACAGCATCTGTTCCAATTCATTGTATCCTGACAGTAATGATATAGATGCTTAGCTATCTTGACCCAAGTCAGCAGCCTTTCTTTTGGCCACATATAAGTGGTATACAGAGAAGAGACTTATATGCATAGGTAGCTATGCCAGTCTTTCTAAACAGATCTTGGCCCAGCCTGCTCAAACATATGCAAATGCATAGTTAGCCTTGACCGCCAGAGGCCCTAATTTTTTTTTTTTTTTTCACAGACGTGTTCTGTATCATATCAGGTACCAGTTTTTCCAAAATATTCTCATTAGTCCAGATGCACTATCATGCATTTTAGGATGTTTTCCATTTCTCTCCTCTGCCTAAAATATAAACAAACCTCCTAATCTTTTCTCTCTTATTTAACCAATGAGATGTGGTGAGGTAAACGATCCTCTATATATTTTATCTATTTTTGTGAAGGAAGTGGAAGAAGAAATGCTCTTAAATATTGTATTTATTAGATACAAGACAACATTTTTATCACTGTTGACCTAACTCCACTATGTTACTAATACTGGTACAACTTTGATTCTCCAGAACCTTTTGGTTTCAAACCATTTCCAGATTACTGATTTTTCTGAACCAAGGGTGGTCAACAATTTCTAAATTAAACTAATATTGAATTTTCTGAAAATAATTAAATGAAATACAGACACCTGTACATTAGTGTAAATGATACAAGTTTATCAATACTATACTGTACAAGGTACCAGTAAACTGGTTTTGAAGCTGCAAGAATTTGAAGTTCCTGCTCATAAATTAGTGTGGATTATAAGCAGTTCCAGACCAAACCTTCAATATCTGTACTTATTTTATCACCTCCTCTTTATGTGCCAACTTTGTAATAATCTTCTACTACTTAACATTTCAGACAAACCAAATGTTACAGCGAGCTCCAAGTAATGATGTCCAGCATTTACAAGAAGAACTTATTGCTGTGAAGTTACGAGAAGCTGAAGCTAATTTGTCATTGAAGGAACTCCGTATGAAAGTTAATGAGCTTGATCAGTTCTGGGAGGTTAGTAGCTTGTCTTAATTTACACCAAAACGAAATATTGTTCTCTGTTGGTTGTGAAATACATTGCTGCAGACAGGCACGGGCATGGCTGTGTGGTTAGGGAGCTTGCTTCCAAGCTAAATGGTTTCGGGTTCAGTCCCACCATGTGGCACCTTGGGCAAGTGCCTTCTGCTATAGCCCCGGGCCGACCGAAGCTTTGTGATTGAATTCGGTCGGCGGAAGTTACTGCCGTGTGTGCATATATGCGTGTAGGTGCTTGTGCCTCTCCGAAAGAGAGAGAGAGGATTTAGGGAATTCCTGACAACTGAAATATATTTAGACAGTATATGCCAGCATGGTAAATGATGATGAAGATGGTGTCATGTACACAAAATTTTTTATATCATACACATATTGATATAGAAAACATATCATCATTCATCAATATCTTACATCTATTTTCCCATGCTGATATGTGTTAGACTAATCTCACAGTTTCTCAGCAACTAGCATAGTCCTTCATTCTTCTGACTCAGCAACAGACCAAATCAGTTAACTGTGTTACATCTTTACTTTTGACATGGTTTTATAACTGGATGCCCCTCTTATCACCAACCTCTTAGAGCATGTGGAGGGTGTGTATTGTCTCCATTTGTTCTTTCCTTTTCAGCATAGTTTTACAGTGGGGTACCCTTCCTAACACAAATCACTTTACAGTGTCAGCTATGTTCATACTCATAAAATCCATAACAATTACTATACGTTTAGATTTAGCAAATAATCAAATCATTGATTAGTAGTGACAGGCATTTATAGCTGGTAAATGTCATACAATTCGTCTTCACTTGACTCACTTGTTGACATACTGTTGATGAAATGCAAACCCAATAACTTTATATTCTGATATCAGATTCTCCATTATGCTAACAAAGTGTCTTAAAGGCAATACAGATCTGATGTCTGAATAAGAAATGGTTGAGCCAACTACTGACCAGGCATTTGGTTAGATTCTGTTGGCTTGTCAAAACATATCTATTTTATAACTTAGTTGCTGCCATAAACCTGACACACACAGCTAACTAGCAACTGTTTTATGCCAACTGATGGTCTATGCATGACATGGACGAATGCACAGTCCTACAGGTGTGATAATATCTAAGGTTACAGTTTCACAGCTAGCTGCACACAAATTGACAGGGTTATAAGAAAGTAAAACATACCACTTTCTCTCTATCTCCTTCCCACTCACTTGTTCTCTTCAATTTCTAAACTTGTCTGTTGAGAAGAGGTTGCCATTCATTTAGAATTATTTTCAGGAATTAATCCCATTGGCAGTTTCTGATAACTATTGCAGATAGATGTGTCTTCTGGATCAAAGATATCTAGATGTCTGTTCCTTATTTTCAAGAACCTATTGGATAATGATATTCATTCTTGTTTACTATGTTTGGTTTCATTTTGTGTGAGCATATGATGCTTTTACACTGATAGTATAAACGCTGGAAGGTAAAGTTGACCACAGTGGCATTTGAACTCAGAATGTGAAGAGCTGGAAAAAATACTGCTTATCATTTTGTCCAACACATGAACAATTCTACCAACTCACTGTCTTAAAACAAATTATTATTATTATTATTATTATTATTATTATATTTATGCTGCTGCTTTAGGATACAAAGATAGAAATTTTAGAAGAGTGGAGGTTAACTGATTACCCCCACCTCACTCCTCACTAGTGTACTTAGCTGGTACTTTATTTTATTGACTACAGAGAGATGAAAGGCAAAATCAACTCAGAACATAAACAAAAAAAGTGGCAGTCAACATATGACAAGATACTTTGTCTGATGCATTTACAATTCTACCCAATAATAATAATAATAATTTCAAATTTTGACAAAAGGCCAGCAATTTTGAGGGAGAGGATAAGTCAACTACATCAATCCGCCAATGTTCAACTGGTACTTATTTTATCAACCCTGAAAAGATGAAAGGCAGAGTCAGCTTTGGTGGAATTCGAACTCAGAGCACAATGATGGACAAATTGCCACTAAGCATTTTGACTACTTTGTCAACTTAATAATAATAGTTGTTGTTCTCTTGGTTTGTATTTCTTTTTATTTGTGTATTGAATTATTCCTTTTGTTTTTCTTTACTATCATAAAATATTGTTTTTGTTTTTTTTTTTTTTGTTTTTTTTATAATAAACTCTAATTTTCCATTACTCCTACAGAAACATTGTAAGAATAACTTTTCACCAAATGTTTCTGAAGTGAAAAATTGCAAACATGAAGTGCGGATTCTCCAAGAAGAACTGATGACAGTAAGGATAAGGGAAGCCCAGTCTCTCTCAGCTCTGAAAGAGATGAAACAAAAAGTGATGGAACTGGAAACACAGGTAAAGACATGAAAAGGAGCAATTCCAATGAAATCCCTCTTCCTCCACACTCTCTCCTCTTCTAAAATTAACATGACACACTCCACTATATCCAGCCTTCCAATCACCATAGTGTTCTCATTGTAATGTTCTGAAACAACAAGCAAAATTATATGTAGAAAAAGAAAATTTTTGTCCACTTTTCTAACTTTGTCTCAGTTTTGTATATTCCAGTCCTAACTTTGATATGACCTTTTTACTTTTATTTGAATCTTCTCAATTAATTTAATGAGAATAATATCATTCCTGCCCATATTAGCATAATAAAATTTGTAAAGACTTACAATTGCGCAATCACATCCCAACCAGTTGATTTCTTTGAAGTGTGTGTAGTATGTTTGAATTCTAATATTTTAACATAGAAGTATGGGTGCTTTGAAAAGTTGTTTTCAGAATGCTAAATCATGAAACTTATGTTACTAATAATGTTCATGATGTTTTTGTAATTCTGTGTGGTATGAGACAAAGACAGATATATATAAAAAAAAATTGGGGTATTTTCTGTGTCTCTATAGTATTACTAAATATTGATGTCAGCTAATTTAAGGACAGTTATCTTGATTTATTTAATCACTTGCTATATAGAACATTTAAGCCGGTGAGCAGAAACGTTAGCACGCCGGGCAAAATGCTTAGCGGTATTTCGTCTGCCGTTACATTCTGAGTTCAAATTCCGCCGAGGTCAACTTTGCCTTTCATCCTTTCAGGGTCGATAAATTAAGTACCAGTTACGCACTGGGGTCGATGTAATTGACTTAATCTGTTTGTCCCCTGTATGTTTAGCCCCTTGTGGGTAATAAAGAAATATATATACATATACTTATAGAACATTTTTTTTTAATAATAAGTTTAATTTCAAAAATTTTGAATTACCCTAATGTAATTATTGACAGTAACGATTACACAATAAAAATAAACGTTAAAATATTTAAGACATTTGTTTTCAATAAAATGGAATGTTTATCAAGAAAAATGAAATCATATTTTACTATTATGAGGCTGAGTACCCAAAATTTCTCAAAGAAGGATCACGTCAAGTTTGCTGATCAAATCTGGAATATCTTTCCATTTTTTTTACTATATAATGATGCAATTTGCTCAGTATCCTGTATTTCCTTTGTTGTATACTCATCTTGACCAATTTTTATAAGTTTTTCTATTCGATTTAAATTTAAGGATTTTGTTGGTGATTGAGGCATTTGGATTTTCTTGCAATTGATAAATTCTTTGATTACTTTTGAAGTATGCTTTAGATTGTTGTCATGCCAAAATAGCCATGGCTGACCCAAATAACCCTTAGCATTTGGAAGCATAGTTGCTCTAAGGTCTCTAGTTAGGATGTCTTTTTCATAATGTCTTTGATATATGAGACTAAACCTATTTTGTAGATATGCAGTATGACATTACCCTCACTATGCATAACTGTTGGATTCTTGCAGATTGAGTGAAATCTGAGTGCAATGTTGGATGTACACTCAAATGTCAGAGCCAAATTTAATTGAATTTGGACTCATCTGATCCAGAGATTTTTTTTTTTTTTTTTAATAGTCTAATGATGTCCAAATCTTATGCTTCTGAGCAAATTGACTGCAAACACCCCCTTTTCTTCAAAGAAATATTTGCTTTTGTACATACAATATGTCTCACAAACTCATACTGCTTTAGTTGGCTTTTGATGATGTCGCCACCAATTTTCACATAACGTTTCTGTCAAATGTCATGCAAAATATTGACAACAGTCATTTTCCTGGTCTTCATCAATAAATGTTGAATGTATTGGTCTACTCTTTTACTAGGTTTTTTTTTCTCTTCCCCCAACTAAACAGATCATATACAGTCAGAATAGCTACTAGTTTTATTGAAGATGTTTTAAGCTTAGCAAGCAATGATTAGACTCAAAATTTCCACTTTGGCTCAATCAAGCTGCACAATTCTCAGTTGCATTTCTGTTGTACTTTTTTTTAATACCCATCACAACAGATCTTATGAACGATATACTCATATAATTATTAACAGTTTGTCTTACTTAGAATATAGTATTGAATATTAAAATACTTTTTTCCCAAAATGTTTTAAAATTAAGTAGCATTCATTTTTGTAGTTTGATTAGTGCTGTTATTAATTTGCATGTTTAAACTTGCATAATTTAAAAGAGTAAACAGTTTCTTTCTCTTCATATATAGTTTAAATTGTAAATGATTAAATAAATAAAAGAAGCTGACATTTAGTTGTCAGTATATTCTTGTCCTTAAACTAAGTGACTCTGTATACTTTTTTTATATAAGTATATAGGCATAAATAATTTTGTGTGTATGTGTGTGTATATATATATATATATAGCTTTATAAGAAGAAAGCTGACTGTCAACCTTTTCCTTGTAAAAGTTAATAAATATGTACTCTACAAAAAAGGATTGAGTAATCCTTCAGTTAAATGTTAAATTGTTTTTATATAATTTCACATAAAATACGGAAAACACGTATGATATTCAATGCTTTATATAACCTACACACATTTCAGCAAATTATTGTCAAGATAGCATAATTGTTGTTGAAACATATAATCTTGCAAAATACTTCTTCAGTGCTCAGCACTGCACTGGATTTAGAAGTGGAGTGTGGCATCCTCTACTGAGCCCAAAATCAATTCAACAAAGAGAATTTCTAACACCTTGATATCACCCAGATTACTTAATAAGGCCCTTATTTTGACTATAAAGATTTCATATATCACATAAGATGAGATTAATATTATTCTGTGGGCTAGGAGAACTCTAATTTCTTTTCAAGGTGACCTTTGGCATTGACACTTCTAGGACCAATGAGTTTGACATAATAGGGTTTTTTGGATTCCGCCCAGGTTACTGAGCTTGTTAGTCTATATGTACTCTACCAGCCGAGGGAGAATGTTCCAAATCTGAGGTGGGAAGGGGCAGACTTTATAGGGATTAGCTCACCTAATCACTTCTGAATGTTCCCTGTGTGTGCTGGAGAGGCTTAGAAAACTTCTCCACTCTTTTTCCAAAGCACCAATCTTTCAGTGTCTTTTGCAAAATGGAGTAAGAAGTTCCAGCTTTCTAGACATAACATATCTAAATCCAGGACTATTTTATACATATTACAAATCTACAAAAGCTTCAATAATGTTCAAAGACATTCTTGCCATCCCAGGTGTGTCTTCGGCACATTAGTTCAGAATATCTTAATTAGGGCCTCCAACCTTTCTACTAACAAGCATATCTTCTACAAAAGGTATTGTTGAACACCGAAGAGGTGAGTTGCCACTTTATATAATGTTTCAGTCGCAATTATATAATCATGACAGTAATTTGACAAAATGTGTGTATGCTTTATATGGCATTGACTACCATACCAGGTTTTTGTTGTTTATTAATACTACAATATGGCTCATATTCCACACACTAGCATATCTCAAGGTTTGATGTCCCACATCATACCACACTGGCTATAGGAATGGAGTGTTGGATCCTCCACTGAGCCCAGACTTGGGTTATATGTTGCACTTCACAGTACATATATTCTATAATGTGTATGTGGAAGCTATAGACATATATTAGATGCCATGCACCTATATTTATGTCTATATATGTGTGTGTGTGTGTGTGTATATATATATATATAACCGGTGTATTTATGCATTTGGATAGCATAAACATATCTTTACACTAGCATACAAGTTTGTATGTATGAAACATTTTTTTAATTGTTTGATTGTTTATGATATTGTTGTAAGTACTGCAATATGGCACTAAGTTCTCTATAATGTGACTTAGATTTTTCAATAAGAACCACTTCATATATGACACAATTAGCTTTGGTAGAGGCGTAAAGATCACAGTCTTCTGTTACCATCTCCCACCTATAGATTTGATGTAGAAAAGATTTTAGAAGTTTATTGGTGTGGATCTACTAACAAGCATTTGTGTGTGAATTTTAGTGCTTTATTTAAGACATTAGGAGAATGTAATATGAGAAAGAAACTAAAATTATGAACCTATGAAACAAGTAACATCTTCAGGTCAAATTTGTTTATAATGTTGATATTTGTGCCCCACCCTGCCATTCCTCCATATGTTTTTACTGACTTTTTCAATTGACTGCCATCCACAGACATATATATATATATATATATATATATACATAAAAAGGCATGTTCACCTACATAGATATACATACTTATAGAAAATATATGGCCCCCTCATACATATCAGGGAAATGCATATTATGTATAGAAAAATATGTAGCCTCTTGTATGCATAAACATAGAAAGGTATGTTGTTTCTCATATACATATATTATGTCACATAAATGCAGGAAAGCATAGCCTGTCTTAGAATCACACACACGCACACACACAAACAGAGAAGCATATAACTCTCTTACATACATACACACACAGACATATTCATTCTGTTATATTCTTACTGCTATTACATACATATATATGTGCATACATACACTAACATATCATATGCTTTTAGAGAGGCATTATGATGTACATTATACATACAGGCTCACATACACACACTAAAATACATTGCCTTGTTTATTTTGTTATATACACTTATATTATCATACACACACAACCTCCCACAGATATTGCCCTTACTTCACAATATATGTAAGTAAACTCTTTACAAATATACCATTACAAACATAACTATATTCACACACTATTCTATAAATAATATTTTAGGTATAATAATAATAATATTTGAGGTTTTGTATTTAAATACATGTCAGTTTTTAACCCATGCCTACAAAGATAATTTCCCTCCTCATCCACTACCTGGACAATAAAACATCACAATGATGATGATGATGTGACAATTTTGATAATGATTGTATCTATTCATTCAAATACAAAACGAATTTTAAGTGATTCAGTCACATTTAATGGTTGTGTATTTATCACATATATATACTTTAATGTTATACCTTTTTGATGCTTTTTCCTTCTCTCTCTTTCTCTCACGTATGTGTGTGGGGGGACATTTTCTTTTTTCACACTCTTTTTTTCCCTCATACATAGCAAATATAAATATTTGAGAGATAGCACTAACTATTCATTTCCCTTACCTATTTTAATCTTTATTTCTGTTGTTAGTCAGCAGTGTGCTGTTTTCTTGTATATAAGTGCTGTTATATGTTTATACACAATTCAATCAACTATCTGTGAATGCTCCCCTTGCAAAAACAATCTCTTATTGACAAGCACTTTCTTTGCTTGTAGCTGTTTCCTAGTTATCTTTTAAAATCGAGTGCTTTCTATTGTGGCCTCAGGATGACCAAGACCTTGTGTGTTGAAAAAATTTGGTTGATGGAAACATGTGAAAGCCTGATGTGTGTGTGTGGGTTTGGGTGTCTGTTTATGTTCACCGGTCTTAATCTGTGCCAAGATACACCCTGTTGTGCCAGTAACTGAAACTTTGTTATAATAGATATTAATAAATTAAGTTTAGTGCATTAGTTCAACAAGCACACACAAGTGTGTGTGTGTATACATAAATGTTAGCATCATCTGCATCCACCAACTCTTAGATTGTTGCAGTTCATCAAACAATTTTTTTACCATTTTTTTAATTATTTCTGTCTATTGTTGATCTTCTCAAATCAATTGTTGCATCTTCAATCCTGTTATCTCCAAGATGATATCAAACCCAGGTTTTCCAAGTCCTTTTTTTAGAAGCTTTCCCACTGATCAAAAAATTTTCTAGAGACCATTTACCTCAATGACATGCCAAAATTTCTAAGATTTTGCATGCCTTTTTTTACAAGGCTTAATTCAATTATAATTTGGTTTAACTTATACTGACCCCTTTTTTTTCCTTTCTGGCTAATTCTAAGCATTCTTTTGTAACACCAAACTGAAAAACTCTGTTTTTCTATCATTTCCTCCTGCCCCACTTTTTTTTCTTAAATTCAGTTTTCAAATGTTTTGGGGAATATTGAAGTGTGCAGCTCTTTTGAAATTGATGAGTTTTTGTGGGGTTTTTTTTGTTTTTCTGAATGAAGTCTTTCAAGACTTTGCTTTTACAATTCTTTTTATTTCTTTCCTGTCATCACTCTGATTTGTAAAAATATTTCCAGTTTTACAAAACTCATACATGACTGTGATAGTTTGTTATCAGTTGTAAAGGATTAATTTGATCATTATGCTTGTAAGATAATTATTGATTTAGTTATGTCAAAATTAATGAATTCTCCTTTATTTTATTCAACTAAATCTCAATTCTCTTAAGCTTCTCGCAGTAAGAACAGCATCAGTATACCTGTGATTCAGGACCATTTTTAGCTTTTCTTCATACACTCTGCATAGATGTTAAACAAAGAAAGAATAAGAATACTTTCTTGCCATACCCCAACCACTCAATCTCAAATTCATTCATTCAGCAAAACCCACCTTTAGTTTTGACAGTTGCTGTTTGCTGAGAATAAAGTGATAGTAATAAGTCTATAAAATGTTGTGCAACTGTCAGTGACCATAATTGTCATCAATAACTGTGTTGAAAAATTTTTGATACTCAATACAAGCAATAAAAAAATTCATCGGGCTCTCTAGTTTTCTGAATAATCATCTTTAGATTAGAAACAACCTTCGGTTTTTTCCCAACTTCTTGTTCTGCTATTTCCATTTCATTATTTGATTTTAGTTCTGTTGAAAATGGTCTTAAGCGGGGTGTTATTAGCATGACTTATCAGTACAACTGTTCTTTTTTGTGTGTTTTTTTTTTTTTGTATGGCAGTGGGATGTAAATTGTTTTAGTTCCATTTTTTGTACAGATTGATATGTCGCCTGTTCCAAAACATTTGTTATTTTTCAGATACTTTTTTGCTTTCTCTTTATGTTTGTTTTACTCTTCAGATTCTCTTTTCATAATGCAATTTTGACTTATCATTTTGGTGTCTTCTTGTATAAAGCTGTCCCAGTATTCTTCTCATCACAAATCTTTTATATCTTAGCTATCATAAAGCATATTACCCTCTTTGTTTAAGCATCATCTCTTAGTGAAATTTTCTTGTTACTAACTTCTTTGTAAAGATTTTTTTTTGTA
The DNA here is from genome assembly GCF_006345805.1 of Octopus sinensis. Classification (NCBI taxonomy): domain Eukaryota; kingdom Metazoa; phylum Mollusca; class Cephalopoda; order Octopoda; family Octopodidae; genus Octopus; species Octopus sinensis. The sequence continues at coordinate 175,538,464 of NC_042997.1, forward strand.
GATGTTTGTTCTTGAATTTTTTTTTCAATACCATCATAAACCTTGATATTTTCTTATCTTTTTCCACAATGGTTTGAATTTAATATCATTCATTAAATTCTGATGTTCTATTGCTATTCTATCAATTTTATCAAATGTCTTATCTGTTAACCACTTCACTGTTTTGTTGTTATTGTTTTTCTTTGGTAATATTTTTTCTACTACTTCCTGCAATTGCATTTTTAGCTTTATTCCAGTTTTTCTGAGTGTAATTTTTTTTCCTTTGCTTTACCAAAGTTCTTTATATTTTATTAAAGAAATTCCAACCTTATATTCATTTCAAATGCTTTGCAAGCTTATATCTTCTTCATATTTTAATCTTTTTATTGCTGTTAGGATGCAATTTAACTTTCACAAACAAATAAGTTAGTGGTCACTGTTGCAGCCAGCACCTGGATATGTTTTACCTTTTTTTAACGCTATTTTTCCACTACTGTTGCATTATAAAATAATGTAACTGATTATGAACGTTGTAATAAATCAAAATTCAAGTGTAAGGGCATCTATGATACCGTTAAAACCATTTATTAGAAATCAACTAAACAGCTTCTTTGATACTTAATGTCTTAACCAAAATTGCCCAAAGCTGTTGATTTTTTATTAGTTTTCTTGCCTCAGCATATTTCCAATCAGAATGGCAATATCTTTTAGGGATGAGATCAATTTCTTCTTAAAGTACATCATAGTATCTATCTATCTATCTATCTCATCCTTAATTATGATAGAGTATAAGAAATGGTTGTGAGGTTAAAGATTTTCTTCTAAGTCTGATCTTTATTATCCTATTGTTAACTGGTTTATTTCCAGACAAAGACTTTATGATGGTTATATTCAGAATAACAACAATTGCATATCCATAACCACTGTTGCTTTTAGAGTGAATTTTACCATTTTCTGTTGTAAAATAGTGCTTCTCTGTTTGTCTTGTTTCTGAAAGTTCAGCCAAAGATATTTCATAACTGTTCCTATTATTGGATATTAGTTATAGTCTACCAATTTGATGTAAATGTCTTATTCCAGGTGTCAATTTTCATTTCATGTCTAAGGTGGGGTTTGAAATTTTGATCAAAACATCAACAAGTTAACATTACTTTCTTGATTTCTTCTTGTTGTTAAGCAACAAGACAGGTAAGGGTGATTAGGTGATGGTCTAGGGCTTAGGGGCAGGAGACCCCAGACCTTGGAAAAAAAAACTTTGGTCGTCTTGTTGTAGTCAAGGGCTCTTCGTTGACGCCTGACACCACTGGGAGGTGGCCCTCGAAGTCGCTGGAAATGGAGATCTCCAGGTCCAAATTCTTGAACGGCTGATTTCTTCTGCTAACCTCAGCCCCAATAATTAAACTGCTATCAAGGCCGTCTACAAATCTCAACTTGCAACATCACAATGAGATTTCTTTGAAGATTCTTTGTCATTCAATTCCTCTGAAGAGCTTGAAAAAAGTGTATGTGTATGTGTGTGTGTTAGTAGGGTCTCCTATCCTTTATGACTTCCTTCCAACAAGAATGTTTAGTCACTGCTACTATCTTATAAATCTAAGATAATGGTTCTGTATTAGAATGTTCTTGTTTTAGATTACTTATAATCCAAGACTAATATGTCTAATCTCTCCTGAGATGGATTTTGAATATGAAGATTTTATCTCATGCCAAGATATTTACAAATAGCTAAAGTTAGCATCCAGAGCCAGTTAGTCACATCCGCATGCCAGTTAGTTGCTCTTCTTCCTGCACAGCTCTTGCTTACTTAACTATTACCACTTCTGTGTGGACTTACCTAATTATAGGAGCATTGGCTGAAAATCAATGATATGAGGTTTTGTTGAGAGAGTTAAAGACAGCAGAATGCTAGTTTTGTGTACATGCGTGTGTGTGTTCAATGAGATTATTATTATTTGAGAATGAAACCAAGAAATGGTTCTATCAAGTAGTGGTTGAAGGTCTTTGTCAGATTGTTGAGTGTCACAAAATTCTGTTGGTTGTAGACTTCATTGCTAGAGTGGAACAGAACAACAGGCTATGGTGGAGAATATCTGGTGGTTGTGATATTGACAAGATAAATACAATTGGTACAATTCTACTTTGTGTTTACCTTAAACATTACCTCACTAAAACCAGCACCTTTCTTCCAACAGACCAAAAAGATATTTGTTCCAAGCATTGTCACATGACTGATTTTTTTTTGCGAGATGTAATGGCATTAAAAATGTTTTCATTGTTCATACCATCAGAGGCACAGAGTACTGAACCAGCCATTGAAAGAGTGTGGCCAAGTTCCATATGAAAATGCATCCTCCCTTGAGGCTACAGAAGCTTTACAAAAAGACTGCCTACAAAACATAAAATTAGTATTAATGCCTCAGAACTGAGAAATTAAGGGTGTTGGAATTCTGTCTAAGTTCAGAAAATACTGTGAAACAACATTGGACCTATATCAGTTCTCCTTTCCATTAGGCAGTAGCATAAGAACCACCAAGATTGGCTTGAAGATATCTTGGATATCATCCAGAACTTGTTTAAGGACATGCACAAAGCACGCCCAGCAACTTTGGGCAGCCCTTCACCCAGTGATGTCATTCAATCCCTCTGTCTCCCAATTCAAACAATTTCTGTGGATTTTGGAGTCCTTCTTTAGGAAAGGCACAACATTTTTGTACCTCTCTCTTTGTGTTAATTTAAAATCTTGTGTATAGATTTTGCTGCTCCTTTTTT